>NC_041386.1:400320750-400419809 GCF_002162155.2 Triticum dicoccoides
CCTCTGCCGCGCTGACTGCGGAGGTCGCCGCACTGAAGCAGAACCTCGAGCGGTCCGAGAAAGAGCTCGGCCTTGCCAAGAGGCAGCTCGAGGAGAACAAAGGTAAGTAATGCCTTGTCCATATATATATATATATATATATATATATATATATATATATATATATATATATATATATATATATATATATATAAGATGCGGTTGCGAAATGACAGGATCATCATGGATGTGCAAGGGGCCACGACCGAAGTGGCGACCCTGAAGTAAGCGATGTCCGAGGCCGAAAACAAAGCGGCCAAGGAGCACACCGAGTGGGAAAAACAAGAGGCACGGGTGGGCGAGGTGCAGCAAGAGCTCCAGGCTCTTGTGAAGAAGCACGAGGCTTTGGAGCTTGACTCGAAGACGCGAGAGTCTGAGATTGCCGCGGCCCTCAAGAGCACAATGCATGCCAAGGCCGAAGCCCAAAAGGCCCTCAAGGAAATTGAGGCAATGAGGAAGATAGCGGCGGATAAGGCATTCAATATGCAAAGCAAGCATATGAAAGTAAATTACTTGTTACTTACCTGAGTTCGGAGCTCTCTAGGAGCATTAGCGGATTTTCCCCGCAGTGTGTCGGATGCCGCGAAATATTACCAGGCCGAGGAGGGAAGCTCAACGGAGAATTTGTTCTGGTCTCAGTATACTGGGACCGAACACCCGATGCCTATGAGTGACCAGCTGAAGCAACTGGTCGAGCTTCACAAGGCAGCCAAACAGGCCATGAGGGGCCTTATAGTCCAGATGTGGCTTGGCGACTCCCTTCCCAACAGCTACTTCGGCCTGGTGAGGCGGCTTGTAGATGCCTGCCCACGGCTGGAGGTCATAAAGCGGTCCGTCTGCATCGAAGGTGTACGCCGGGCCTTTGCCTGTGCGAAGGTGCACTGGGCTAGGATGGACACCGAGAAGCTGGTGAAGGAGGGGCCACCGCAGGGCAAGGAGCATCGCCACCCTGAGATGTATTATGAGGGTGTCCTAAAGGGTGCCCGTTTTGTGGCGGACGAGTGTGCGAAGGATGTAATTTTTGAATGAATTTGCTCGTGTGATCCTGTATTATGATAACTTGTTCATATGCGCTATGCAACGCTTGTTTGAATTTAAAATATTACCTTATGTGCGTTTGTTTGTTAAATCTGAGAGATGGCCAGTCGTCGGCTTCTGCCCCCATGCCATGAGTGCTGGGGTGTTCGGTATAAATCTGAGCACTCTTTTTCCCATTGTTGGGTCCTTCGAGGGAGGTGCTCAGCACAACAAACAAGGCAATCGTACTATATTGCTTTATCACTCTCACTTAGCCACAAAAGTCTACAATTTAAAATTTTGGCGAAGCCCTAGTATTCGGAAGGCCGAATTCGGGGCGCTATACACACCTTAAGACGGACAAAGCCGACTCCTCTCTCTAAGCGGCATAAGTCTTTAGGGACACGAGACCTCTCGAACAGCGACCAGCTCTCGCCTTATCATGACAGTCAGTTTTAGCTTTCTCTACTAAGGTGCTTAGCCCAGATGAACCGCGGCATAATCGCAGTAGTTCACCCAGTGCTATCCAAACGGAGTCCAAACGGAATGTAACCTTCGAGAACGTGATTTTTCGAACGAACAAGACCCAGGAGACTTGGACCCTACGTCAAGAAACCAACAGGGAGGCCACAAGGCAGGGGGCGTGCCTACCCCCTAGGCGCGCCCTCCACCCTCGTGGGCCCCCTGTTGCTCCACCGACGAACTTCTTCCTCCTATATATACCTACGTACCCCCAAACGATCAGATACGGAGCCAAAACCCTAATTCCACCGCCGTAACTTTCTATATGCACGAGATCCCATCTTGGCTCCTGTTCCGGAGCTCCGCTGGAGGGGGCATCGATCACGGAGGGCTTCTACATCAACACCATCGCCTCTCCGATGAAGTGTGAGTAGTTTACCTCAGACCTTCGGGTCCATAGTTATTAGCTAGATGGCTTCTTCTCTCTTTTTGGATCTCAGTACAAAGTTCTCCCCCTCTCTTGTGGATATCTATTTGATGTAATCTTCTTTTATGATCAAATTTATGATCAAGTTTGTTGAGACCGATGAATTGTGGGTTTATGATCAAGTTTATCTATGAACAATATTTGAATCTTCTCTGAATTCCTTTATGTATGATTCGCTATCTTTGCAACTCTCTTCGAATTATCAGTTTGGTTTGGCCTACTAGATTGATCTTTCTTGCAATGGGAGAAGTGCTTAGCTTTGGGTTCAATCTTGTGGTGTCGTTTCCCAGTGACAGTATGGGCAGCAAGGAAAGTATTGTATTGTTGCCATCGAGGATAACAAGATGGGTTTTTTATCATATTGCATGAATTTATCCCTCTACATCATGTCATCTTGCTTAAGGCGTTACTCTGTTCTTATGAACTTAATACTCTAGATGCATGCTGGATAACTGTCGATGTGTGGAGTAATAGTAGTAGATGTAGGCAGGAGTCGGTCTACTTGTCTTGGACGTGAGGCCTATATACATGATCATACTGAGATATTCTCATAACTATGCTCAATTCTGTCAATTGCTCAACAGTAATTTGTTCACCCACCGTAAAATTCCTATTCTCTTGAGAGAAGCCACTAGTGAAACCTATGGCCGCTGGATCTATCTTCATCATATAAATCTTCCAATACTTACTTATTTTCATTGCTTTTATTTTACTTTGCATGTTTATCATAAAAATACCAAAAATATTATCTTATCATATCTATCAGATCTCACTCTCGTAAGTGACTATGTAGGGATTGACAACCTCTTATCGCGTTGGTTTCGAGGATTTATTTGTTTTCCGTAGGTGCTAGGGACTCACGCGTAGCCTCCTACTAGATTGATACCTTGGTTCTCAAAAACTGAGGGAAATACTTACGCTACTTTGCTGCACCACCCCTTCCTCATTAAGAGAAAACCAACGCAAGTGCTCAAGAGGTAGCAAGGAGCCGTTCAATATTTACTGCCTTTATAAGGGGACAAGGATTCCCTCTTCCTATCCTCACGCTCTCTCTCTCTGTCTCCGCCTTTCCGATCTCAGGCTCCAGCGCCCAAGTTCTCATCTCCTTTCCACTCAAGCAACCATGTCCGGATCTGGTGGTCAGGGCAATTAGATGGTCTCCTTCGTCAAGGAGGAGGACATTACTAAGCTTCGGGCGGTAGGATATTTGGCGAAGGAGATCGCCCATCGTCTGCCAGCCGATGGATAAGTCGTCCCCACGCCGGAGCCCACAGAGAGGGTAGTATTCATCCCCCATTTCTTCCACGGGCTAGAGTTTCCACTGCACCCTTTCATCCGCGGGCTGATGTAATATTACGGGATAGATTTCCATGATTTGTCCCCGAATTCCTTCCTCAACATCTCGGCATTTATCGTCGTGTGCGAGGCCTTCCTCCGCATCCAACCCCACGTCGGGCTGTGGCTCAAAGTTTTCAACGTGAAGCCGAAGGTGGTGGAGGGCTAGCACGCAGAGTGCGGAGGGGCCATGGTGAGCAAGCTATCCAATGTCTCTTGGCCCAAAGGCACCTTTGTGGAGATAGTAAAGGAATGGCAGAAGTAGTGGTTCTACATCATAGAACCTCGCGGCACCACCTGGGCCGCAGCTGCTAAATTCCGCTCCAGTGCTCCCATGCGACTCACCTCCTGGGTCGAGAAGAGTCCGGATTGGTGTTCACCTGACAAGGTGATAGCGCTGCAGACGCGCGTTCAAAGCATGGTGACCAATGATGTCAAGCTCGTTAATGTTATCCAGGTGATGCTAGTCCGCCGGATTCTTCCGTGCCAGCGCTAAAGCCGCCCTTTGTGGGAGTTCAATTCGAAGAAGCACCATACCCTGAAAAGGCTCTTCGAGACTTCTCGTGAATGGGCCTGGAAGTTGCTCTTTAAGGGCAATGAGAAGCCACCGGCCATGGACTCAGACCGTGGTCACAATAGTAAACACCCCGCCAGTGAGGTATGTTACTTTTCACATATTCCCAACTTAAATGTTTCGAGGATGATGTCCGAGATCTTAGTATTGCTTCCTCAGGACTAGGTGGAGAGGGCGAAGAGGATCCAGTGTCTGGGTCCGTTGCCCGAAGAACCAGTCATCTCGCGCCTGGCGAAGATGCTGGTGCCGGTGCCATGTACAGCGCCAGAGAAGAAGGCCAAGAAGAAGGCCAAGGGGGCCAAGAGTGGCCCCCGCCGCAGGGGCAATTCGGACGCGACGTCCGAAGATGACAAGGCCCATTCCTCTATTCCTGAGGACAATGAAGAGGAAGAGGACGGGGAGGAGGAAAACAACCCTCCTCCAGAGGAGAAGAAGAAGAGGGTGGCCTCGGCACATCTGGAGGCGAAAGCGCCCAAAAGGGGAAGGGCGCCACAACGGTCAACAGCGTGTGGGACGTTGACAGTAGTCCGGAACGTTGCCCCCGTACTAGGACCCAGGCCGCATCGTAAGTGACATGGCTTATTTATGCGCACATGCAGCCCTTTCTTTTTATAATTCTAACATGGTTAATCCACACTATTGCAGCCCGGCCCGTGACCTTATCCAACGATCCTCATCTGGAGGTTCGTTGGCTCCGTCGGAGATGGCGAGCATGTCTCCACCGCCTGCTTACTCCCCCGGGGCCAGGGACAACAGCGAAGTGTTATCCCGGAGGACCGCTTTGAAGGGAGGAGCCCAGGACGTTGTCCTGGAGGCGCCACAAGGCGGGACCTCCACTGCCGAACACGTGGGGGGTCCAATCCCCATGGAGACTACAAAGAGGGCCGTATCCAGTTCGGCCCTCAGCCGAATATGATTCCGGAGACCCATATATCTCCGGAGTCGGGCGAGCAGCCCCCTTTGAAGGAGGGGGTGTGTCGCCTCCACCGGTGGCTCCTGTCCATCCAGGAGCGCCAGATGACCTGATGGGGGTGCTACGAAGCGCCTCCGTCATGGACGAGCACCGTATCCTTATGGGTGCGGTGATCGAGAAGGTTCAGTCTGCCAAGAGCAGACTGGATGAAGCCTGCAGTAACCTGTTAACAGGTTTCGAGGTAAAAAGAGAAAAACTCCGTATAGTCCGTAGCCCCTTAGACGTTGTTCGGTGTTCGGCGAGGAGAACCGGACAGGGGATCAATCCTTAATTATGAGAGGTTGACTGAATATGTATCAATAAGCAGGCGTCCCTATTGGCCGCGACCTCGCATACTGCCCAGGTCTCCGAGCTGAAGTAAAGGCTGGATCGGACCGAGAACGAGCTCGATGAGGTTAAGGTTCGGCTCCAGGAGAAGCAAGGTGAGGAACGACTTGCTATATGTTCGGGAAAAGGATAAGCACTGTATATTGACAGTGGTATTGTGATATGTGCAGAAGCCGCGACCGAGGTCGAGGCCCTGAGGAAGGCCCTGGGCGAGGCCGAGGAGCAGGCTGTCCAGCAGCAAGCCGCCCGTAAGAAGCTAAAGGCCCGTGTTAAAGAAGTCCACCAGGAGCTCCAGGATGCGGTGAAAAAATGCGAGGCCTTGGAGCATGATGTGTCGTTTCGAGGGACCGAACTCGCCAAGGCTCGTCAGAGCATGGAGACCACACAGAATGAGGCCCAGGCTGCCCTCCAGGAGATCCAGGAGGCCAAGAAGATCACGGTGGGTAAGGCATTTAAGATGCAAAGCAAGTATGCGGAGAAGCAGTACCTTTTATTAACCCGGGTTCGGAGTTCCCCATGGGCTTTTGCGGATTTTCCACGTAGTGTATCAGACGCCGCAGAGTTCTATCGATATGAAGGAGGGGGTTCTTCGGAGAGGCTCTTCTGGTCGCAGTATGCGGCACCAGAGCATCCTGTGTCCATCACTGATCAGCTGAAATAGCTGGTGGAGCTGCATAGGGTGGCCGAACTAGCCATTAAGGACTTGATAATCCGGTTGTGGCCAGCCGAAGCTATCCCTCGTAGCTATTTCAGACTCGTGAGGCAGATGATGAATGCTTGTCCTCGGCTGGACGTTAGCAAGCCCTTCGTCAGTATTGAAGGTACCCGTATGGCCTTTGCTCGCTGCAAGATGTGGTGGGCGAAGATGAACGTTGTTGAGTTCCCAAGCGGGCCGCTGGAGGGCAAGGAGCACCGCACACCCAAGCGGTATTTCGAGGATGTTTTAGAAGGGTCTCGACTTGTAGCGGCGCAATGTCCGCAGGACATTGTATTTGAATAAATGTATTCATGTTGCCTTTGTCTTGTATTATGGGAACAAAGCCAGTTTTTGTAAAGTAATTTTATTGTGCTTTGAAATTTTTACTCCTATATGGCCGTGTTGTGTGTAATCTGAGGGTTGGCCAGTCGTCGGCTTCTGCCCTCACATAGATAGTACGGAGGTGTTCAGGATGTAATCTATACAATCTTGATCCAATTACAAGGTTCTTGAAGGAATTGTTTAGCGCAACGAACAAGGCAATCAGACTTTATGGCTTTAATGCCCTCACTTAGCCATAGGAGTTTTATAACAAAGCATGGGCGCATCCCCTAGTTTAAGCCAGAGTACTGTCAGCATCTGATCGGGAAGTGCCGATTTCTCGCGTAACACGGAAAAAATCTCCAATGATTTGTAACCCTCGAGTAGCTGACCGGCTATCGACACATCATGACAGTTAGTTTTCGGCTTTCTCTACTGAGTTGCTCGTCTGGTCAAAGCCAGGGCACAATCGCAGTAGTTCTCCCTTTACTACCCTAGCCGATCGAGCGGAACGTAGGGTAGCAAGCACAGGAGCCGGGCAACCCAACTATTGACCAAAGACATGATTTAGAGCCAATGCATCTAATGCTAAATTCGGGGTGCCAAACTTATGTATCAGAAGTGTTCGGACTGTGCTGCCGTATTGTGAGGCGACAGGTAGCCCTTGGGGAATATGAAACGTAAAAGAGTGTCGATGTAGAAAATAGGCAGATCGAAATAAAACGAAGTAAGAAGGGAAAACCACACAAACTGGGCCACCAACCATTTTTATTATAACTGGATGGATACGTCAAGGCGTATCTTGTACAGATGATGCGAGAAGTATCCGGCCATTTAACATGTCGGAATCAATAGGGCACAGCGTGCGGGTCCCGAGAAATAAGTATGAATACCGTTAGGAAGAACGTATAAAGGTTACCCTACACACTTGTGTTGCTTGTCTCCGCTGTATTTCAGTCCTTCTAAAGGACATGACATCAGGCCCGCGGAAAAAGGTGCTTGAAACAAGAAAAAGAAGTAAAAGTATGTGTGTCCGGGATCGGTCTGGCCGAATTGTAGACCCTGGGTTATCTCGTGCCTCCGTCGATGTCCATGGAATTTTGAGTGCGTAATTGTGTACGCGTGGTATGAATGCCACTACCTCATTGGGGCTGGGACGGAGGCCAAATTGCTAGTCGAGCTCTTAACGAGCCACGCTGTCCTGTTGCAGTGTAGTCCGGACCCTCTTGATGGTGTCCAGGGGCTCGGCAGCTAGATTATAATGCTGCTTGAGAAGGCCACTCTGTACTTCTGCTGCTAGGGTGGAGGTTTGCTCCTTTGTTTGGGGGAGCATTCCATATTGCCATTGACTGTTATGACGCCGCGTGTACCGGGCATCTTGAGCTTGAGATAAGCATAGTGTGGCACTACGTTAAATCTAGCAAATGTGATTCGTCCGAGCAGTGCGTGGTAGCCATTGCGGAAGGGGACGATATCGAAGATTAACTCTTCGCTTCGGAAGATGTCCGGAGAACCAAAGACCACGTCCAGCGTGATTGAGCCCGTACAGTAGGCCTCTACACCTGGTATGACTCCTTTAAAAGTAGTCTTTGTTGGTTTGATTCGTGATGGATTAATGACCATCTTCCGTACTGTATCCTGGTACAGCAGGTTCAGGCTGCTTCCACCATCCATCAGGACTCGTGTTAGGTGAAATCCGTCGATGATTGGGTCAAGGACCAGTGCGGCCGAACCTCCATGGCGGATACTAGTCGGATGATCTCGTCGATTGAAGGTGAGCAGAAATGACTACCATGGATTGAACTTTGCGGCGAAGGGCTCTACCGCGTAGACGTCCCTGAGTGCTCGTTTGCGCTCCTTTCTGGGGATGTGCGTGGCATATACCATGTTCACCGTTTTGACTTGGGGGGGATTTATTCTGTCCCCCGGTGTTTGGCCGCCGGGGCTCTTGATCCTCGTCCTCAATTTGTGATCCCTTTTCTTTGTTTTTGGTATTTAACTTGCCAGCCTGCTTGAAGACCCAACAATCCCTGTTGGTATAATTGGCTTGCTTATCCGGGGTGCCGTGAATTTGGCACGAACGGTCGAGTATGTGGTCCAGGCTGGAGGGTCCTTCATTGTTTCTTTTGTAGGGTTTTTTCCATTGGCTGGACTTGGACCCACTGAATCCGGCGTTGACTGTGGTGTCCTCGGTGTTGTCGCCATTGCTTCTGCGTTTGTGTCTATTGTGCCAGAGCTTACCGGTGCTGTTCTTGGCCTCGGTGGGGCCTGCCTCGCTGGCTGTGTTTTTGCTACGAACTAGCCAGTTGTCCTCTCCTGCGCAAAAGCGGGCCGTGAGTGCCGTAAGGGCTGCCATTCACTTCAGCTTTTCTTTTCCGAGGTGGCGTGCTAACCATTCGTCACGGATGCTGTGTTTGAAGGCTGCTAGGGCCTCGGCATCTAGATAGTCAACGATCTGGTTCTTTTTGGTTAGGAACCTAGTCCAGAATTTTCTGGCTGATTCTCCGGATTGTTGAACTATGTGGCTTAGGTCATCGACATCTGGTTGCCGGACATAAGTTCCTTGGAAGTTTTCAAGGAAAGCCTCTTCCAAGTCCTCCCAGCTGCCGATCGAGTTCTCAGGTAGGCTATTTAACTAGTGCCGAGCTGGTCCTTTGAGCTTTAATGGGAGGTATTTGATGGCGCGGAGGTCGTCTCCTCGGGCCATATGGATGTGGAGAATGAAATCCTCGATCCATACTACAGGATCGGTTATGCCGTCGTATGATTCGATATTGATGGGCTTCAACCCCTCAGGGAATTCATGATCCAGTACTTCATTTGTGAAGCAGAGCGGGTGTGCGGCGCCTCTATATCGGGCCGCATCGTGGCGGAGCTCTAATGGAGTCCGTCTGCGGCATTCGGCCTGAGCATGGTTAGGTTTGTCACGTCCGAGTAGGTAGCCATCATCGTCCTTCGAGGTACGTCCTCACGATCCGTACATCGATCTTGTGCGTCCTTCTCTACTGTCCAGAGTCTGTCGGAGGTCGTACATATGACTCCGGACTCTTTCGTCCCTATTTTGGCGGCGTGGTGTCAGGACCCCGATTCCAAGTCACATCGATCTAGCCGGTAACACCTCATATCACTTTGCGGCCTCACGCACAGTATTCCCACAGGTGTCGCCTTACCATGGCCCGGGACCGTTTGCGCCTTTTGGCTCACGTATATGATAGTGCCGCTAGCATCCATACGACAGAGAACCCGTGCCGACATGGCTAGTCGTTAACCCAATGTGGCACTAACTTATGGGGACAGGCATACATGAATCAACATCGAGCATGTCGGTCAGCAGCGTGCGAATCCGGGCTGTAGCACTAGGCTAACAAGACTCCGGTGAACCGGGCTATAGCAGGCTAGGCAGCACTCCGGATGTCACCGCGTGACATTTCCCCGAAGGGACAGACACAAGAACGAAGTGAATCACATGCTGGTGAGTCTAAGTGTTCTGGAGCAGTAGTGCTGTGCTAGCAGGACTCCGGTGAACCGGGCTGTAGCGGACTGCTATGGCTCATGGAAGCACAAGACTTCATTTCCCCATAAGAGAGGCTACCAAGGATGAACAACTAGGTTGTCGGATCCCACACATACCAAGCATTTCAATCATACACACAATATGCTCGATATGTGTAAATACAACATGGCATCACAACATAAATATACGACTCAAGTATTTATTCATTAGGCTCCGAAGAGCCAGATATTACAAGCATGGGTCTCATGACCCAACATTTAGAGCATACAAGTCAAAGCACATGCACAAGCTTAACATGTCTGAGTACAGACTTCTACAAATGGAAAAGGCTGAGAAGCCTGACTATCTACCAGATCCTACCGATGGCACAAGATCGTAGCTGAGGTATCAAGCTAAACGTCGAAGTCCACGTGGAACTACTAGCGAGACTGAAGTCTCTGTGCAAAACATAAATTAAGCAAACATGAGTACAAATGTACCCAGCAAGACTTACATCAGAACTAACTACATATGCATTGGTAGAAACAAAGGGGTTGGTGGAGTTTAACTGCAGCAAGCCAGCTTTGACTTAGTGGCTAACCTGAACTACTACTACAAATAACTCTTTGAGGTGGCGCACACGAGTCCACATATTCACCATACCAATACACCACTATGGATCTGCTCCCGTCTCCCTACGAGAAGGTCATCCATAGCACTCATGCTTATCTTGCACATTTTAGAGTATCCACTTTCACTTGTCTATGAACTGTACAGGCAACCCAGAAGTCCTTTACTGCGGACACGGCTATTCGAATAGATGATGTTAACCCTGCAAGGGTGTACTTCTTCACACACGCTCTCGCCACTTACCACCATGTACACATCGTGTATCTCGACAACCTTCAAGCGGAAGCCTGGCGAGGGAGTCGGCCACGACCTGACTACCCACACAAGTCTCTCATCTAGGTTTATCGCCTATTCAGGTTCCATCTGCAAGGAGATCCAGCTGGGCTGTTGCTCAGGGCCCCAAACGATGTGAGCAGGGTTCCCAAGCCCACCATCCTGGTTCCACTTGGTACACCGTGCCACTGTGCCTAGTCTGTCCCAAGCCCACCTGTACTGGGTGCCACTTGGTAGACTACTAACACTACCTACAAACAACAGAAACTAGTTGCAACTCCTGGACAAAGATCATGTTGATTAATAAGTTGAGAGAGCTTGGAGCGCCCGGAGCCCAATGTGTGGTAGTAACTGTTCATGGATCACAAACATAAAACTCAGTTCCTGAGGGCGGTTTCACCGCTACCTTTACCAAATCGTGTTCACACACTTAGCTCACAATAGTATGACAGTCAGTTTTCGGCTTTCTCTACTTAGGCGCTCGTCCAGAACAACCGGGACACAATCACAGTACTTCTCCCTTTACTACCTTAGCCGATATAGTGGAACGTAAGGTACCAAAACATGGGAGCCGGGAAAACCCAACTATTGACCCAAGACATGATTCAGAGTTGATGCATATAATGCTATAAGTTCGGTGTGCCACACTGTCGAAAGTGTTCCGACTTCTCACGCCATATTATGGGGTACGCTTAAGCCCCTGGCGTATTGGCCGTAATAGTGTGTACGGGTGCTGAATGTTGTGAATGAATATATAAATATATGTATATATATAAAGGAATAGAGAATGCGGTAATATTCTAGTGCTATGCATTGTTTATTCAAAAAGGTGCATTGAAGCAGAATGATACAAGTAGTGCGATAAGCAAAAAGTAGGACTATTTGACATGTCACCTCCAAGGGCATCCTGAGGAATGGTATTTAAAGCAAGTATTTCACTCGTTATCAGAGACCACTTGGGAGTTCCATGGTGCGACGTAGCTCTCTGCCTCCTCGGTTGTTGTATCGTGTGTCCGGCAGTCCTACTCCCGGACGGGGCTTCCAGACATTAAAGTCCTGAAAGAAAGAAAAATAACAAAGCGGGAAGCCCTTAGTGCGGTTGAGCCGCGTCTTGGGGCACGCCGTAGTCGTGCCCCCCTCCCCACCTGTGCCCATGGTATTTTCAATGCATAATTATGTATGTGTGGCATGGATTTCGCCGTTTGGCAGGGACTGGAGTGGGGGCCGCATTGCTATGCGAGCTCGGAATGTGCCAGGCGGTCTTGTTGCCGATTACTCCGGGCGCGCTTGAAGGTGTCTGGATCCTTAATCGCCGAACTGGTGGATTGCCTTAAGAGGCTGCTTTGCGCCTCTGCTGCGAGGGCCACAGTGTGCTCCTCCGTGCAGAGAGAGCGCTCTGTGTTTCCATTGACTGTGATGACCCCCCGAGGTCCTGGCATCTTGAGCTTGAGATATTCATAGTGTGGTACCGCGTTGAATCTTGCAAATGCGGTTCGCCCGAGCAGTGCATGATAACCACTTCGGAACGGGACTATATCGAAGATTAACTCCTCGCTCCGGAAGTTATCCGGGGATCCGAAGACCACTTCCAGTGTGACTGAGCCTATGCAATGGGCCTCTACACCTGGTATGACGCCTTTGAAGGTCATTTTTGTGGGTTTGATCCTTGAAGGGTCTATACCCATTTTGCGCATTGTGTCCTGAAAAAGCAGGTTCAGGCTTCTGCCGCCGTCCATAAGGACTCACGTGAGGTGAAATCCATCGATGATTGGGTCTAGGACCAGCGTGGCGAATCCGCCATGACGGATACTAGTGGGATGGTCCCTGCGATCGAAGGTGATCGGACATGAGGACCATGGGTTGAACTTTGGGGCGACTGGCTCCAACGCATATACATCCCTTAACGCACGCTTCCGCTCCCTCTTGGGGATGTGGGTTGCGTATATCATGTTCACCGTCTGCACTTGTGGGGGGAACCTCTTCTGTCCTCCGGTGTTCGGCTGCCGGGGCTCCTCCTCGTCATCGCTATGTGACCCCTTATCTTTGTTTTCGGAATTTAACTTGCCGGCCTGCTTGAACACCCAACATTCCATGTTGGTGTGGTTAGCTGGCTTGTTAGGGGTGCCATGTATTTGGCACGAGCGATCGAGTATTCGGTCCAAACTGGACGGGCCCGGAGTGCTTGTTTTGAATTGCTTTTTCTGCTAACCGGGTTTAGAGCCTCTGAATCCGGCATTGACTGTTGTATCCTCGGTATTGTCATTGTTGATGCGGCGCTTGTGTTTGTTGCGACATGACCTACCATTGCCATCCTTGGTATCCAAAGTACCATGGTTCTTTGATATATTATTGCTGCGAGCCAGCCAGCTGTCTTCTCCCGCGCAAAAGCGGGTCATGAGTGTCGTGAGGGCTGCCATAGATTTTGGCTTTTCCTGGCCAAAGTGCCGGGCGAGCCACTCATCGCGGATGTTGTGCTTAAAAGCTGCTAGGGCCTCTGCATCCGGACAGTCGATGATTTGATTTTTCTTTGTCAGGAACCGTGTCCAGAATTGCTTGGCCGATTCCTCTGGCTGCTGAATTATGTGGCTCAAGTCATCGGCATCTGGTGGTCGCACGTAAGTGCCCTGGAAGTTGTTGAGGAATGCGTCTTCCAAATCTTCCCAACAGACGATGGATTCTGCTGGCAGGCTGTTGAGCCAATGTCGAGCTGGTCCTTTGAGCTTGAGTGGGAGGTATTTGATGGCGTGTAGATCGTCACCGCGGGCCATGTGTATGTGCAGGAGGAAGTCCTCGATCCATACCGCAGGATCTGTTGTGCCGTCGTATGATTCAATATTTACAGGTTTGAAACCCTCTAGGATTTGGTGATCCATTACTTCGTCTGTGAAGCATATGGGGTGTGCGGCGCCTCTGTAGTGGGCTATGTCGCGACGCAGCATGAATGAGTCTTTTCCGCTGTGTTCGGCCCGGCCGGATTTACTTTTACTGTATCCAGTGTGACGGTTATCGTCTTGCGTAGTGGCGCACCCTCGTGATCCGTAGATCGATCTTGCGTGTTTTGCTTTGTCCTCCAATACGTCTCGTAGGTCTAGCGTGTTTCCTCGTGCCTTGTCATTTTTATTTGAGTGGCGTCAGGGTGCGGGCTGAGTTTTTGGCTGAAATGCCTCTCTGTCGCGGCCACGAGGTGTCCGACCAGCTGCATCATATGCTGGAGATGTAGGTTTTAATGCTTCATCCTCTAGTTGGGGTAGCAACATGTGCTTTAGGTAACTCTTGGAGGGGCGTTCGAGTTCATATTCCTCGTCCGCAAGGACTTCATCCATCTGTCAGCTAGCAAATGTTGATCAGCTTGAAGCTGTTGCTGCTTTTTCTTAAGGCTATTTGCCGTGGCTATAAGCCGGCGCTTGAAGCGCTCTTTCTCGACGGGATCCTCCGGCACGACAAATTCGTCATCGTCGAGGCTTGCCTCGTCTTTGGAGGGAGGCATGTAATTATCATCCTCCGCCTCTCCATTTGCCGCTCTCTCGGGAGGGCTGGCTTCTCCATCCTCGTGCTCTAAATCTTGCTGAAGGGGATTGTTCTCGTCTTCGGCACTGTCTGGAGTGCTATTATCTCCTGTGCCGGTGTCACCGCTTTTGCTTTGGCGAGACTTAGAGCGGCGCCGCTCACGTCGACGCTTGGGTTGCTTCTTGGAGGGGTCATCCTATGCTGTCCCGTCGCCATTGCCTTCTTTGGGTGTGTCCACCATGTATATATCATATGATGTGGTGGCTGTCCAGTGCCCTGTGGGCAGTGGTTCCTCTTCGTCTCCCGCATCGTCGTCCATACCGTCGATGTCTTCGGAGTCGAAGTCGAGCATGTCGATCAAATTGTCGACAGTGGCTACTAAGTGGGTGGTGGGTGGGCGGCGAATTTCTTCGTCATCCACATCCCAATCCTGCTGAACATAGTTCGGCTAAGACTCTCCTGACAGGGAGAGAGACCTTAATGAGTTCAGTATGTCACTGAAGGGCGAGTGCTGAAAGATATCCGTGGAGGTGAACTCCATGATCGGCGCCCAGTCAGATTCGATAGGCACGGGCGCAGGCGGTTCGGAGTCCGTGGCCGGGGAAGAATCCGGTAGTTCGGCGTCACAGCTCCCGTGAAGTGTAAGGTCGATACTCAGCTGGATCGCCGCTGAGAATATGGCCTCCGTGGCGGGGTCTATCCACCCATCCATGGATGGCGCAATTGGCTCCGAATTGAGGGTCGGAGCGGTTGCCGATGCGGTCACCTGAACACTGTCCGATGGTAGAGCTAAATCATGCTCATCGTGACCGTGCGGTGCACTCGGCAAGGGCTCGAATCCATCGAAGATCAAGTCTCCGCGGATGTCGGCCATGTAGTTTAAGCTTCCAAACCTGACCTGGTGGCCAGGGGCGTAACTCTCGATCTGCTCCAGATGGCCAAGCGAGTTGGCCCCCAGTGCGAAGCCGCCGAATACAAAGATCTGTCCGGGGAGAAAAGTCTCACCCTGGACTGCATCGCTATCGATGATCAAAGGAGCCATCATGCCTAACGGTGACGACACAGAGGAACTCTCAATGAAAGCACCAATGTCAGTGACAAAACCGGCGGATCTCGGGTACGGGTCCCGAAATGTGTGTCTAAGGCAGATGGTAACAGGAGGTAGGGGACACGATGTTTTACCCAGGTTCGGGCCCTCTTGATGGAGGTAAAACCCTACGTCCTGCTTGATTATTCTTGATAATATGAGTAGTACAAGAGTTGATCTACCACGAGATCAGAGAGGCTAAACCCTAGAAGGTAGCCTATGGTATGATTGTATGTTGTCCTACGGACTAAAACCGTCCGGTTTATATAGACACCGGAGGGGCTAGGATTACACAGAGTCGGTTACAAGGAAGGAGATCTATATATCCATATTGCCAAGCTTGCCTTCCACGCCAAGGAGAGTCCCATCCGGACACGGGACGAAGTCTTCAATCTTGTATCTTCATAGTCCAACAGTCCGGCCAAAGGATATAATCCAGCTGTCCGGATACCCCCTAATCTAGGACTCCCTCACATACATTTATAGCTCTAGTGCATTCGTTACAGGGCAATCCCTACTCCTTACAATGACATCAATTGATGGGCATCTCCCTAGCCCGTTGATTAGCCGCGTCGATGTGAGACTTTCTCCCTTTTGTCTTCTCCAGATAACCCCCATCATTATATTCTATTCCACCCATAGTGATATATCCACAGCTCACGCTCATATATTGCATGAAATTTGAAAAAGTTTGAGATTACTGAAGTATGAAACAATTGCTTGGCTTTTCATCGGGGTTGTGCATGATGAGACATTCTTGTGTGACGAAAATGGAGCATAGCCAAACCATATGATTTTGTAGGGATGAACTTTCTTTTAAAATGTTATTTTGAGAAGACATGATTACTTAGTTAGTATGCTTGAAGTATTATTAGTTTTATGTCAATATTAAACTTTTGTCTTGAATCTTTCAGATCTGAACATTCATGCCACAATAAAGAAAAATTACATTGAGAATTATGCTAGGTAGCATTCCACATCAAAAATTCTGTTGTTATAATTTACCTACTCGAGCACAAGCAGGAATTAAGCTTGGGGATGCTTGATACCATTAGGCTTAAGTACTCATTGTAGACTTTTTTCTCACTTGATGATGTAGGAGCATCACATGATGCTTTATAAGCAACACTAGACTTGTTGTGAAGCTCTTCTTTATGCTCGAGTGACATCTCATGAGCAACAATTCTACCAATGACTTCTGTTGGCTTGAGATCTTTGTAATTGGGCATCATTTGGATTAATATGCACACAGTGTCATATTTTCCATCCAAGGCTCTTAGGATCTTCTTGATGGTGAATCTGTCTGTCATCTCTTCACTTCCTACACTACTAGGAAAAGGGCTATAGCTAATATGGACATTAATGGCGCACCACATACAGGTGCGCCGTTAGTGCCCTCATCAATAATGGCACACCACACACATGGTGTGCCATTACTAACAAATTTTTTTCCAAAACTATTAATGGCGCACCAAGCCACAGTACTAGTAATGGTGCACCACACACTCTGTGCACCACTACTAAATTTTTTTACATTTTTTTCAAAACTAGTAATGGCGCACTAGGGTAGAGTGCGCCATAACTAGTTCAAACTAGTAATGGTGCACCACAACCAAGGTGCGCCACTACTAACAATTATATATTTTTTGGCAAAAATAGTAATGGTGCACCACGTAACAGGGGCGCCATTAGTAACCAGGGTTACGAATGGTGCATTATTAGGTGGTGCGCCATTAGTAACCTGAGACCAGCTAGATATTTTGGACAGCCACCTACCACACTCACTTTCCCCACTTCATTCTCTCCACCTCCTCCTCCAAGCTTGTCTCAGCTGCCTCCTCCTCCTCACCTCATTTGCACCATAGATTCATCCAAATTAAGTGGTTAAATTTCCTTTTCTTTGATAGGTAAGTAAGGGGAAAGCTTCTTTATGTTGTAGATCTACTTTTTTCTCCCTCCAACAACGTGCACATGCACTTTTTATGGCCTAGATCTATGTATTTTTGTGGTGTTGCATATGTTTGTGTTTGTAGGTACCGGTATTTGAAATGCAGTAGTTGCCAATATTTTGCCGGAATGTTGATTCATTTCCGTTTCGGCAAGAATTTGGCACTATGCATTCTTTTTGGTCCTATTTTTCGACGAAGTCATGCCAATTTATTTTGGTTCTAAAATATCATTTTGCTCTACCACACAAGCGACCGTGGTCCACACGATGACTGAAGGCATCATGAATAGGGTTTTGAGCTCCGCGAAGGCCGAGAAGCTTCAAAAGAACGAGACAAAGATAAGATGTCGGTGTCGAAGATGCAAGCTAAGGAGCCTTATGGACCCAGATTCCGTACAGGTGCGGGAGCACCTGCTCTTGCGTGGTTTCATGGATGGCTATTGGTGGCAAGGTGATGAAGATGATTATGAAGTCGTTCATGGGGCCGGGCAAGAAATGAGGAAGGGCACCAAGACAACCGCAGCAAGGGCGGGCGAGAAGACGAAGAATCTCCAGGACATGATCACGAAGTAGATGCAGTACACAGTCATCATGTAGAAGATGCCGGACATGATGATGAGGAAGATGTCGGAGTAGACGAAGGGCATGATCATGAAGATGAAGATGCCGGAGCAGACGATGATGGACCATCGGTGGGCTGGGTGCAGGACCCTCATATTCAAGAGCTACTTCTCAAGTAGACGGATAATGCAAGAGCTGCCGCTCGAGAGAAAGCCAAGCTGGATCAACTGGAGATAGACGCGGTTACTCCATTGTATGAAGGATGCAGGCCCGAGAATACCCGCGTGAAAGTAACGCTCATGGCTCTGGAGATGAAGGTAAAACACAAAATGACTGGCGAATGCTTCGACGAGAACATGTCATTCTGGCACGAACGTCTTCCCAAGGGGAACAAGTGCCCGACCAGTTTTGAGGAGGCGAAGAAAATCGTGTGTCCTCTGGATTTACCGCACATGAAATACCATGTGTGCATGAACAATTGCATCATTTATCGGGACGAGCACGCGAAGTCTACCATATGTCCGGTGTGCGGCGTCACTCGATACAAGAAGAGGAAGAAAGCTCCTCGAAAAGTGGTGTGGTACTTTCCGATCACTCCTCGTCTGCAGATGTATTTCGCGGACCCTAAGCTAGCAAAGCTCCTGCGTTGGCACGCGGATAGGGAGGAGAAGAAGCGAGAAGATGATGGAAATGATCCAGAGATATATAAAAAAGACAAGATGCTGAGTCACCCTAAGGATGCGAGCCAGTGGCAAGCGTTGAACTTCGAACACCCAGAATTTGGAGACGATCCAAGGAACATCGTGCTGGGTGCGAGCACTAATGGAGTCAATCCGTTTGGCAGCCAGAGAAGCACACATAGCACCTGGCCTGTGTTTGTGTGGATGTACAACCTTCCCCCTGGTTGTGCATGAAGATGAAGTACAATAACATGACTATGCTAATTGAAGGGCCAAAACAACCAGGGAACGACATCAATCTGTATCTGGGGCTCCTGAAAGAGGAGCTAGACACACTGTGGAAAACGCCAGCCAATACGTGGGACGCCGCAGAGAAAGAATATTTCCCTATGAGAGCCGCACTGCTCATGACGGTGCACGACTATCTCGCTTACGGATATGTCGAGGGGCAGGTGGTCCATGGATTTTCTGGGCGCGTCAGGTGCATGGATGACACAACGTATCGCCAGCTAGATAGAGATCCCAGGCCTTCGAAAACTGTGTTCATGGGACATCGAAGGTGTCTTCGCGACGATGACTCATGGAGAAAATGCAAGGATCCGTTCGATGGTGAAACCGAACCCCAAAGACGCCCGCGTACGAGGAGCGGCGAGGAAATAAACGAGCCGTTGAAAAATTGGAAAGATTTCCCACTGCCGGTAAATAAGCAAAAGGCACCAGAGCTGGAAAGAAGCGAAAGGCGCCAGAGCCGCTGCTGAAACAAGGTCTGTTTTCTGGGACTTGTCGTACTAGAAGATCCTCCGGGTGCCTCACAGCCTTGATGTCATGCATATCACGAAGAACGTGTGCGAGAGTCTGCTTGTTACCCTGCTCAACATGCTAGAGAGGACCAAATATGGGCCGAAAGCAAGGGCAGACTTGAAATCAATGGGCATCAGGGTGGAGCTTCATGCTAATGATGATGAGGCGAAGCAGGACACGGAAAGTCGTCGCAAAGGAAAAAAGCCCAAGAAGACCGGAAATGACTACCCTCCCGCATGCTTCACTCTAAGTCAGGAGGAGATCGAGCAGTTTTTCACCTGCACCGTAGGAGTAAAACTTCCTTACAGTTATGCGGGGAAGATAAGCAGATACCTAGACTCAGCGAAGCTGTAGTTCAGCGGGATGAAGTCTCACGACTGTCACGTGCTGATGACGCAGATACTTCCAGTTGCAATCTGTGGGATCATGGAAGCGCACGTCCGTGAAACGCTATTTGGCCTATGCAACTTTTTCGACGTCATCTCTCGGAAGTCGGTTGGCGTGAGGCAACTCATAAGGCTACAGGAATATATCGTGGTGATACTATGCGATCTTGAGATGTACTTCCTGCCCGCATTCTTCGATGCTATGGTGCATCTGCTAGTCCATATCATGGAGGATATCATCCAACTCGGACCGACGTTCCTGCACAGCATGATGCCATTCAAAAGGATGAATGGTGTCATCAAAGGATACCTTCGCAACATGTCATGTCCAGAGGGAAGCATAGCCAGGGGCTTTCTGAATGAAGAGTGCATCTCCTACTGCATGAATGATCTAGGCATCGAGAACCCCGTTGGTCTGCCATCAATAGGCACCTCGGCAGGCTCGCTGGATGGGGTCACCGCAATGGTCGCTGCGAAATGCATGTCGACTTCGAGGGTCGACTCGCCGACTTGGAAAGAGCAAACCTAGTCGCGCTACAAAACATAGACGTGGTCGATCCTTGGGTGGTACAGCACAAAACCTTTATTGAGAAGACGTACAATGACCGAGGCTAATAGAGGACGGAGATATAATCAAAGAGCACAACTCATGTTTCACGTGTTGGTTCAAGGAGAAGCTTCTATCGTACCCTTTACATGAGGATTCTTCCACGGAAGAAAAACTCATATTCGCCTTGTCACAGGGCGCCGAGCACAACCTGATGACCTATGAGGTGTACGATATCAATGGCTACACATTCTACACCGAGGGAAAGGACATGAAGAGCGATGGTTATCAGAACTCCGGGGTAACGATGGAATCCTACACCGGTAACGACAACGACAGATACTACAGAAGGATCGAGGAGATCTGGGAGCTGAGCTATGGTGGAGAGAAGGTCCCGATGTTCCGTGTCAGATGGGCCAAGAGCGTCCTAAAAGAAGACCGGTATTTCACCAACATGGTTATACCCGAAGCCAAATACAAGACCACGGGCACAAACGTCACCGCAAAAATTGAGCCATGGGTACGGGCTTCCCAAGTGGACCAATGCTTCTTCATTACCGACCCGTCAAAGCCTAGTCGTGTTGTCGTGAGGAGAGGCAAAAGGAAGACTTCGACAATGAGCAAGACTTCGACAAGTACAGCGTCCCGAAGATGGAACATGACGACGACGATGAAGTGCCATACACCACAAGAAGAAGCAGGACCACCCTACCTAAAGGACATCCGTTCAACAGAAGAAATCCATTTGAAAAAAAGAAGGGCAAGAAGATTGTGAAAAGATAGCTAGCTAAGATCGATTGTATTTAAATCACAGTCTTCATTTCTCAATTGTATTTTGACATATTGAAATGATATTTCTAACTCACAAAAAGTATTGAATTTGTTAATATTTTTTGAACTCATGAATATTTTTAAATTTCATGGGCACTTTCTGAATACATGAATATTTTTTCAAATTTGATGATATTTTTTCCTATTCATAAATGTTTTACCAATTCACAAATGAATGCAACTAAAAATCCAAAAAAAATATTGATGATATTTTTAAATAACAAATTTGATGATATTTTTTCACATTCATAAATATTTTGAAATAACAAATTTGATCATATTTTTTCACATTCATAATTTTTTCAAATTTGATTGAGATTTTCTAAAAAATTATTAGATGCAACTAAAAAAATTACTAATGGCGCACCAGGAGAAGGTGCG
This sequence comes from Triticum dicoccoides, assembly GCF_002162155.2. Lineage (NCBI taxonomy): Eukaryota > Viridiplantae > Streptophyta > Magnoliopsida > Poales > Poaceae > Triticum > Triticum dicoccoides. The sequence goes on from NC_041386.1 coordinate 400,342,108, forward strand.
CCATTGCTATCAGTGTACTTATGGCGCACCCCTAGGAGGTGCACCATTGGTATACGAATTTTTATGATATTTTTTCATATATTTTCAAATAACAAATTTGATGATATTTTCAAATAACAAATTTGATGATATTTTTTCATATTCATAAATATTTTCAAATAACAAATTTGATGATATTTTTTTCACATTCATAAAATTTTTAAAATTTGATTGTCATTTACTAAAAAAATAATAGATGAAGCTAAAAAAGTTACTTATGGCGCACCCCTCGGTGGTGCGCCATTGCTGTGGATATACTTATGGCGCACCCCTCGGTGGTGCACCATTGATATTAGATGAAACAAAAAAAGTTACTTATGGCGCACCCCTCGGTGGTGCGCCATTGCTATGGATGTACTTATGACGCACCCCTCTATGGTGCGCCATTGCTATGGATGTACTTATGACGCACCCCTCTATGGTGCGCCATTGCTATTAGATGCACCCCCTCTGTCCCTTTCCCCCTAGCCCCCCCGTGCCATATCCCCTCCACATCTCGATTTCGATCGCCATCTTCCCCCTCACCAGATCCCCTCACCGCCGACGACACCCCGCACCCTCCCCCGCTCCAACCTAGGTTAGGCTAGGTCGCGTCGCGCCCCAACCCCATTTGCTGAAGCCGCCCCACCCCACCCCACCCCACCGGCAGCTGCACCTGGTTCCGCCGCCGTGACGAGGAAGCCGGAGCCCGGAGGTGGAGACTTCGGCGGGGCTACACGCAGTCCATCAACGGCTGACAACAAACGCCTGATCTGTCGCTCATCTCCCTCGACGGCCGACGCGACGCCACGAGGCCAACCCACGACCACGACCACAACCATGACCGGCGTCCACCTCCTTCTATGGTCTGCATCTCCGACGCGACGCCAACCACCGCCTCATCAACGAATGTAAATGCTCCCTCCCTCCCTCCTCTACTCCTCTCCTCTATTTCGAATGTTACTATTGCCTAAAAAGACTGTATTTTGAATTTCTGATTGATTCGCATGGATTATCAACTGTCCTCTCCTCCACTAGTTACCTTACTCCCTAGGTAGTACTGATTCAGTTTCCCAGATGCTAAGTGTATAGTTATCACCATGAAATCGATCTAGTTACCTACCCTGCTCTCCAGATTACTGAATTCTTTGAATTTTCTGGAGTGTGTGCATTGGGGTGCTCCGAGGAGAGAGGATTCACAATATTCATATACTTGAAGAGTAGTTGAAGTAGATGCACTAAATTTCGTGGCCACCCTATCTAGTTGCTAGGTGGAAATTTACTGAATTTTATTTGCAGTCGATGCACTGAATTTCACAGAAGAGTAGTTGCACTTCTGAACTGCTATGAGTACAAGTACTCTTCTCATTGAGTATGATAGTTGTCAGCAGTTGCTTATGCTAGAGAAGTACTCCTAAACATTTAGCTGTACTCCAGTGAGTACTCCATGGAGTTACTTACTCCAGTAGCTTAATTAAGTGCAGTGGATTCACTTACTCCAGTAGCTTAATTAAGTTACAATAGTGCTTGGTTGTTTGCAAGTTTTGTGTACTGTACTGCTTGCATCAGTATTTTTGTGTAATCTGACTATAGTGCTTGTATAGTTTCATTAGTTTTTCTTCAATTAATTTGTTTGGTTGTATTAGTTTAGTGTAGGACAAGTGGAGTAGGACTTGCTCTCTTCTCTTCATCTTCTCTTCTCTTCCTGCATCTGTTTTTAATCGAATGTAGTATGAAATGAGCTATAAATTTTCCAAGCTCTATTATGATGAGCAGAGTTTTTACTTGCTACTTTCAATTTCTCTCATTCCTTGGGAAAAGTTCTCCAAGTTCTGGTATGATGGCACTATTGGACACATACAGTAGAGTAGAGTTTTTAGTTGTTATACTTTTAGTTACCATCACTGCTTGGGAAAGGCCGAATTGCATGCATTCAGCTCTGCAGTTGATAATTTTATGTATCATATTGTGATCAATCAACTTGCTTTGCCTCCCATACTTTTCTTCATGCTGAGAACTTTAGGTTTTTCAGTTATTGCACTTCTGCAGGTTTGTTGGGAGTGGTTATGTGTCATGCATGTCTTTGCTAGGATCAGACAGTTATAGTGAAAGGCTTCTGTATAAAGAAAAGAAAATGCCATCATGGTGAATGAATTATGTACACTAGTTAGAGCATTAGTGTGGTTTGCTAGTGAGAAGGGAATCAAGGGATGCACATTGTGGGGGTGATGCTTACTAACACTTTGACAAACAAATTCAGAATGTGCTGGACTATATGTTCATTGGTACTACTTGTGATGATGCTGCTGTACTACTTGGGAATTTTATCAATGTGTGATGCTGCTACTGTACCCCGAGAGGCCCATGAGTGTGCCGGAATGTCGATTAACTTCCGTTCCAGCAAATTCGGGTAATCCATATGTCCTATTTTTAGCAAAGGTCATGCTGAAATTTTTCGTGAATTTTAGCATGACTTTGCTAAAAATAGGACATATGGGGTACTTGCGACTAATGCATGGGCCGGGGTATCTTAGTACTTAATTAACTAGGATCAACTACCCCTTTGTTCTTGCTGCATTAAACACATAGGTGGCAGTAGAGCCAAGTGATTAGGCCCAACTTAGAATTCTCCTTCCCTTTTCTAGATAGGGTATATTATTAGAAGATACCCATACATATCAGTCAACCTAGGGTGCCTCGGCATCGATAAACCCTAAATGATGAAAACTTAACTTAGCATTTAGGGTGCCTCAGCGTCGACAAACCCTAAATGATAAAACCTTGGCTTTTAGGGTGCCTCGGTGTTGATAAAAACCTAAATGATGAAAGCCTAGGCTTTTAGGGTGCCTCGGCATCGAAAAACCCTAAATGATAAAAGCTTAGCTTTTAGGATGCCTCGGTGTCGACAAACCCTAAATGATGAGACCATGATCTTGTTCCTTGACAATAACCAACTTTTTGACCAAACTTCTTTCCTATTTAGAGCGAAACATGGCCCACAAAGATGAGGCCGGCGGTTCGGGCAAGGCATTCTGGGAGCTGTCCCAGGAGATGGAGGAAGAACCTCACAGTTATGAGGACGCCACGGAAGACACCGATCCTGACTACACAACCCCTAGTTGCGTCGGGGCTAACACCACTAATGGTGCCATCGAGGATGCCACGACTGATGATGGCAGCGCATGCACAGATGGCAGCGAGCCAAAGAGGCAACGGAAGGACCGGTGCTCGAACGTGCTCGGCACCGTCAATGAGGAATTTACTGAAGTGTTCTCCAAGGGGCATCGAACGGCGCCCCTAGAATTGGTGAAGGGGTACGCGGGACAGCTCGGGTGCATTCTCCAGAGCACCATCTCGATCAACACTGAGAATCTAAGGCATCGTGACTGAGGGAATTTGCGCAACCTCCTCTTCACGAAGCTGCACGAACAATACAAGTTCCCCGGTGCCTTCGCAAACACAAGCCTCGCAGGGAATAAAGTGAACAATGCCTCCCTCACAAAGATGAGCACGACCCTGGCTACTTGGAGAGCCGCGGTGAAGAGAATGATTGAAAAAGGTGATAGTTATGAGAAGATCAAGGAGAAACATCCTTCGATCAATGAAGATGACTACCTGGAGTTCAAGATCAAGTGCGAGAGCGATGCAACCGTGGAATCAAGTTAGTGGGGGAAAGAGATGCGGGACTTGAACTTAGGGGTCCACAAACTCGATCCCGATGGTTACAGAGTGGCGGAACCTATATGGGATAAGGAGGGCCTAGCGCCCCTCTTCAAGAAATACCATGACAAGCACACCAGGAACTATGTCAAGGCCCGGTACAAGGCGGACCCGGTAATCAAGTAGCTTACCACGGATCCAAAGATCAAGGCGCTTAAGCGTGTTTTGGTAAGGAATACACCCCTGCGTAATTAGCTCCATATGGTTGCATTCTAATTAATGAAGCCAATTTTCTAAATGGTTCACGTTCCTTCCGCAGGACACTTAAAGCAGTAGCGCGGGCTCGTCTCAGAGCTCCCCTTTCGACACCCCTTTAAATAGGGCGTTGAACGTAATGAAAAACAAGGATAAGCTCAGTAAGCCATCGTCAACTGGTCATATGGCCGGCAAAGGCTTGTTCACGAAATGGTCGGAGTACTATACCGCTGGGCAAAAGGAGAGAAAGACCAGCTCGGAAAGCCAGGAGTGCGAGGTTCAACAACTCAAGGCACAAGTGGCACGGATTCCGGAGATCGTCGAAGAGCAACTCCGAGACCAAGTGGGAGCGACGATCACCGCCATTATGCCTACCTTGGTTTCTGGGCTGCAGGCATGGATTGCGGGCGGCCAACAGGGGCTGCCCCGATTCCCAGCTTCATGGGCACCAACTCGCGCAACGCGCTGGCGGCGCCATTGGTGTCTCCAGCGGAGGCGGCTTTGGTTTCTCCCGTGGCGGCGCCGACATTGCAGCTTAATGCACCCGGGTGTGGGAAGAATACGCTGGCCCACACCTTGGAAGCAAGCGGCCCCTCCGTCACTTGCACGCCCGCTGTTGGTGGTGCCTCGACATTAGCCGAGCTCGATGCCATCACGGTAACTAATTAAGCCTCTCGCCCGATGACTTCATCTCCTTGCCTTTGACTAGGCATCCCTGACGCCCTACATGTTTTCGCAGGGCACCGCCGATGTTCCGTGCACTTTCCTGCACTTCATGAACGACAAGTTGGTCGATGTCGCCAAGGGCAGAATCGTTCAACCGAGCAGCCGCGTGTTCCATGTTAATCAGATGCCACCCACCGTTTATAGGGTTCAACTAGTTCGGGTGCTGCCGGGCTTCGACGACATATTACCTCCGTGTCGACCCCATGGGGCCAACGAAGATGATGTGATGACCCTGAGCACCTGCATGAGCTGGCCCATGCTTTGGCCGAAGAGCCAGATTCGTTTGGGGGCGGGGGACACCACCCCACAGACAACACCGCCAGTCGTGTCGGCGCCAAGCCATGGCAAGAACCCCGCAACTCTACCGGACATATCGGACACTCATATGGCACAGGATCCGGACATGCATATGGCACAGGATCCGGACAACAACGACGACGGTACATTTACCAGGGTCGATAAGTACTTCAACGAACATGGGTACGGTGACGAATTCTTGGGGCCTCCTTCTCAAGAACCCAACCCTGCAAAAGACGATCTAGCTGGTACCACGGAGAAACCCAATTGCAACAGGCGTCATCTGGCGTTCAGTTCTCAGGAGACACCTCCAGCTGTCGCCTTCACCGAGCCTCAGATAGCCGAGGTGTGAAATATTATCAGCCCCAACAGCAGAAGAAGAAGGGACGGAAAACAAAGAGTAACAAGGGTGCGAGCCAGCCGGCACCGAGTATGATCCGTGCTCAGGACGGGCCACCTTCACCTAAGGATATTCGAGGAGGGTGCATGTGGCGGGTAGGCTGATGCTACAAACTAATCTGCTCAATGCTGCAACCGGTGCTACGCGGAGTCTGCATGATAGTGTTCTTTCTTTGGAGAAGTGGCGTCTCCGAGAGAATGATGTGGCATACCCGGTTTTCGTGGCCAAGGTGCCAGAGGGCAAGGGCTTTGTGGATAGCACCATCGGGGTATGATCGACCTGCGGTTTGATGACATCTTCGCTATGTTTAACCTTCATCCGCTGCACTAAACCTTCGTCCGACTATTTTCGCTGAGTATGGAGATGCGGATAATTAGAGACAAGACCCCGCACATCGTGATAATCGACCCATTCTACATGCGTGCCAAAATCTTGGGCAGCACTGGGGACAAGCAAGTCGCGAGTTCATACCTTGAAGGCATCATTCTGGCAAACCCAAATAAGGATAACTTCCTCGTGCCTCACTTTCCCGAGTAAGTCATCCCCTCACCGCCCCGTAACATATGATTTCTTAGATTTCGATCGTTCCTTTTTTTTCTAACATTCTGTGTTTTGTGCAGTGACACACATTGCACACTCATCCTCTTAAGCCCGAAATATTCCATGGCCACGTATTTCGACTCAGACCGTCAGTCGGAGAAAGACTACACAAATATCCAGAAAGTTCTTGATCATGTTCTCCCCGGCTATGCCAGATCTAGAGGCACCTTCAGCAGGCCAATTCATAGCTACGACAAGCACGTGTTCTCCCACAATACGACGTTCCCCTGCGACAAGCAGTCGCCTGGCTGTCAGAAGGATGCCTACTACTCCGTCCATCACATGCGGGCGATTGTACGGGACCATAATCACCTTTTGCTACCAAATAATCTCAAAGATTGGGCCGCAAGCTTGTCGGCAATCCAGGACACAGACATCATACAAGAATTCTTTCGCATCCAGTCGGAGTTTACGGAAATCATCCATCAAGATGTCCTTCATACCTCGGGGCAGTTCTACCTCAGATATCAACCGTCCAACAGTGAGATAGAAACAACGCTACAAATGCAGGCTGACAATGCCCACGATTTCAAGACCATCACGACAGACAACGGCTTCATCCATGCTCCGCTCACTGAGTCGAGTCGAAAGTAGTGATGCTATGTAGTTCTAAAATATCGATTAGCTCATGTTGTAATTAAACTTTAATGAACTAGTATGTCTCTTTGGTTTGGATGGTGATTCAACTTATATGTAATCAATGTTATTTATTAGTAGGACCATGAATCGTCCTATTAATGTGTTGCTTTTCTCTTCCGATCCTTTTGTTGCATACTTATATATTGCTTATGTATTGTCTGTGAATTGATACTAACGTTTTGTTTGGCTAGTGCATAGAGATGCCGTCGTATATCATGTACAAGGGTAAGGTTCCCGGAGTCTATGATGACTGGGAGGAGTGTCGGAGACAGGTTCACCATTTCAGCGGTAACAGTTACAAAGGGTACACCACTAGGGCGGAGGCGGAAGCTAGATACGCGCGCGAGGAGGAACCGGATGAAGACCAGATTCATCACGATGATGCTCATCGTGATGACCACAACTCTCTTCTATGTGATGGTAGTTTAGATGATCGATATCAACTTGTAATGTGAAGACAAACTCGCTACTCGCGGTCTCGAGACTTGTAATGTTCTAACTTTGTTCGGTCTTTTGAATTCGGAGACTAATATGATGAATTGTATTTGGAGACTAATATGATGAATTGTATTCGGAGACTAATCTTCTATTGTATTCGATGAATCTGCTGTTTATATGTTGTGCTATCTATATTCTGTGCAGTAATATATTTTGTAACATGTGCAAATATCAGAAAAGAAAAAAATCCTAATATTCATATAGTGGTGCACCACACTGCACTTTAGTGGCGCACTGCAATAAACACCCTAGTGGTGCATTGTCTAGCAGTGCACCATTAGTAACCCAGAGCACAAGGTAAATATGGCTCCCTAGTAGGCATAGTAATGGCACACCGTTTGACATACTAATGGCGCAGTGCCTGGTGTGCCACTATTGTCTGGTTTACTAATGGCGCACCAGGGATGCGCCATTAGTAATTGTTACTAGTGGCGTGATGATAATGGCGCACCTGTAGTGCACCATTAATGGCCAAAATAGGTGTGCCACTAATTAGACTTTTCCTAGTAGTGCTAACCCGGCAATCTCATTTGTGATGAGAGCAAGCCTAGAGTAGATTTCAGTGACACCTTCACCATCCTTCATTTTGAAGTTGTCAAGTTGACTTTGAAGCACATCCAATTTGGATTCCTTGACGGAGTCGGTACCTTCATGCATATCAATACAAGTATCCCAAATTTTCTTTGCATTCTCAAGATGGTTGATATTGTTGAATTCTTCTGGGCACAATCTGTTGAAGAGGATATCGCAAGCTTGAGCATTGTGTTGCAACATCTTCAATTCTTCCGCGGTAGCTTCACAATTTGGTTCTCTCCCATCAAAGAATTCACATTGCAAGCCAATACACACAACAGCCCAAACGGTAGGGTTATGGCCAAGAATATGCATTTTCATCTTATGCTTCCAACTTGCAAAATTAGTACCATCAAAGTAAGGACCTCTACGATGGTAATTTCCCTCGCTAGACGCCATGCTCTCCTAGGTTGTGAAACCAACGCTATGATCACCAAAGCTATGATCACCAAAGTATGTCTAGAGGGGGGTGATTAGAGTACTTGACCAAATAAAAATCTAGCATTTTCCCAATTTTAAGTCTTGGTAGATTTTAGCAACTTATCACAAGTCAAGCAATCAACCTACACATGCAATTCTAAGAGTATAACAGCGGAATGTAAATCATTCCATATGAAGGTAAAGGGGGGGAGTTTAAAGGGAGCAAACGGAATGTACACACGGAGATTTTTGGCGTGGTTCCGATAGGTGGTGCTATTGTACATCCACATTGATGGAGACATTGACCCACGAAGGGTATCGGTTGCACGAGTCCACGGAGGGCTCCACCCTCGAATGGTCCATGAAGAAGCAACCTTGTCTATCCCACCATGGCCATCTCCCATAAAGGACTTGCCTCACTTGCCTAGATCTTCATGAAGTAGGCGATCTCCTTGCCCTTACAAACTCCTTGGTTCAACTCCACAATCTTGACGGAGGCTCCCAAGTGACACCTAACCAATCTAGGAGAGAGCACTTTTTCAAAAGGTAATAGATGGTGTGTTCATGATGAACTCCTTGTTCTTGTGCTTCAAATGATAGTCTCCCCAACACTGAACTCTCTCCCACAGATTTGGATATGGTGGAAAGATGATCTTAGTGGAAATCAACTTGGGGAAGGCTAGAGATCAAGATTCTTGTGGTTGGATTGGAATGTCTTGGTCTGAACACATGACTAGGTGGTTCTCTCTCAGAAAATGAGTGGTGGAAGTGTCTGCACGTTTTGATTGCTCTCTCCATGAATGGAGAAAGGGTGGAGGGGTATATATAGCCTCCACACAAAATCTAACTGTTACAAACAATTTACCAAACTCGGTGGGACCGAATAATGAAACTCGGTTAGACTGCTTTAGTTCAAAATGTGAACGTTAGGCTTTTTAGTGGGACTGACATGATCAACTCGGTGGGACCGATTGTGTTAGGGTTAGGGCATAACGTAATCTCGGTGAGACCGATCACATGAACTCGGTGAGACCGATTTCATTAATAAGCAAACTCGGTGGGACCGATCGCTCATTTTGGTGAGACCGGAATGTTACAAAGAGGAAACAGAGAGTTTGCATTGCGAACTCAGTGGGGCGGATTGCTCATCTCGGTTAGAACGAAATGTTATGAAGGGAAACAGAGATTTGCAATCCCATCTTGGTGAGACCGAGATCCCTATCGGTGAGACCGAACTGATTAGTGTTTCTGGCTATGGCTATGTCAAGTGAATTCGGTGGTGTCGGATAGATCAAATCGGCGGGGCCGAGTTTGACTTTTGGTTTGAGACATATGTGGATATGAGAAAACGGTTGAGGGCTTTTGCAGCATATCACTAAGCATTTTGAGCAAGCAAGCCATTAAGCAACACCTCATCCCCTTTTAATAGTATTGGCTTTCCTACGGAATCAATGTGATCTTGGATCACTAAAATGAAAATTTAGAGTCTTGAGCTTGTGCCAATATGTGTCCTTAGCATTTTGAGTGGTCCACATCTCTAGTCCATGCCATGCCAATCATTGAACTTTCTGAAAAGAATATCTTGAATGGACATTAGTTCAGTGAGCTATATGTTGTTAATAATTACCAAAACCACCCAGGGATTAGTTGCACTTTAACCTACGACTACCTGCCGTCGCGCCAGAGGATGTCCACCTCGAGGTCGTGCTCACCGCGCAGAGCCTGGCACAGCAAGACACCATCAACATAATCACCCACGTTTACACACAAATTGTCCACAAGGACTACTACATGCAAGGGAAGGACGATAGGACGCTGGCCTTCTCGGACCACAGGCCAACCTTCGACGTCATTGTTCAGAAGCATGTTGAGCTCGCCGCCAACGCCGCTGCTCCTCACACGTCGGTTGGTGACCCGACGCACTAGGGCGTGAGGAAGCTGTTGATGGATCCATATGTATCTTTATCTTTCTGTCAATTCCATGTACATTTAGTATATTGCAATTTTCTTACCTTTCACATCAACTTCATAATTTTTGTATGTACCATGCATGAACCGTGCCAGAACCAAACTTCTCATTAATCTAGGGAAAATCGTTATTTCTATCTATTAGTCGAGCCAAGGAGCAGAACCAAATTTTAAAAGTTACAAGTTCAAAAGGAAGAGCCTCGCCCTTCTATGAATTGCGTCTTTTCGCCATCCCTTATGTAAGAAAAAGGCAGTACTCCTGTTGGTTCCTCAAAAAAAGGAAAAGCCTGTCGTGTTCACGTCACACCCCCACACGGTTGGTCCGGCATACCGCTCAAGAGGGAATCCGTGCTGTGTTGCATTAAGTGGGACCGCAGTTGACCAAATAGACTATAGGCATACCCCCACCCCGCGCCATCATGTGATGGATGAGCTAGAGAAAACAGGATGGAGAAGAGATAGATGTAGCACGGAGTCCAAGAAAATTGGTGTCAGATGGGACTCGTGTGGGTGGCGTGTGTTGTATTGCCAGACGTGAATGCTAGTTATGGCCCATGCCACCCCACTATTTAATAGAGGTGCTTGTTACATAGAGAGAACACCACTAGGCCATACGGTACACCACTAGTAGTAGTACTCACATTGTCGCAAAATTTCCTGGAGTCGTGCTCGTGAAAATGGAAAAAAATGGCCCTTTTTTGAAAGTACAACACAAAATGGCCTCAGCCCTCCTCTCTCTCTTCTCAGCCAGCCAGCAGGCGCACGGAGTGTGGCCATCGTCTGTTTGCTCACATTCGGTCCCACATGCCAATGAAAACGCAAGACGACCCACTGAACATGCACATCTTTCACCTCGATGTGCTGGTGATGAAAACCAAATCCAATAAAGATCTTCAACAGCCGCTACTACTCAAGCGTAAGATTCTATTTATAGTTTAACCCAAGATGCACAACACGTACCTTCAACTAGCACTCCATTTTCTTGCATGACATGACCTAGATGCTGGATGTCCCACGTGTCGGAAAAAGGAGGAAACTTGACTAAATCTTCTCCACATTTAGACAAGAGGAGTAGGAAACACGGAAAGCCATGTACCTACATCATACGTACAAGCCCACCTCACGCTATCACCATATTTCACGGCCTTCCTGCGACGCCTAGCTCTAGCTGATGGTGTACTACTACTAGGACTAACTATTGTACTAGCATAATCCACTATTAGGTTCGCTCTATGTGATGTGGCAACTTCATATAACCGGATGCTGTCTATACTACGGTACTAACACTCCAAGAAGTAACTCGAAAACCATTCATAAATCGTGTTTATCACATGCATATGCAAATGTACCATTCATTACATACAACAAGACATCAACACACAACGACAATGACGATACATGTTGGATTATAGATTATTTCCAACAAAACATTCTAGTCTATACTTATACCTACTAATAAAGCAAGGTGTGTTTCGCCAATTTTTTCATCCGTTCACCGCTGAAAATAATTTTTTTCCTATCCAAGGTGGTACTAAATTAATATATGTTTGTCTGCTAGAAAAAGAATTTTCATACGTGGGTCGCATGCTATGGCCCAGTAAAGCCAGCCCACGTATTTTTCTGCCCACGCACTCGGGAGAATTCTTTTTCCCGCACAGGGCAAGAAATAGGTGAGTTTCCCACAGGACAACCAATATTGGGCTGGCCAATTATTATTTTTTTCTGTGTTTTACTAATCTTTTTATTCTTATTTTCGTATCCCTTTTTTCCCTTCCAAGTTTATTTTTTATTAGAATTTATTTATTAAAATTAAAATCCTACACGCTGCGAAACCGAGAAGCTAATCGTTTCTTCTTTTTCTTGTGCACATAGGGTTTTGCTTGCACATATAATTCTCACTGACTTTAAACGCATACTATTTTATCTTTCGTTGCAACGCACGGGCATATGTGCTAGTAAATACTAAACTTCTTCTCACACAACAAATAACAAGCAATGAAATGAACTTCAGCTCAACAAATCCTCGACGTTGGAAATGCTTGTTTTGAACCATAAGTAAGCCACTAGGAAGGGCTAGCTATTGTCAATATCGAGACCAATCTAGGACTCATCATCTAGGCTGAAGAGGTCTATATCAGGACGCATATTGTGATAGCCAGGGTAGGGAAGCATAGCAATGTCCGAAGTATAGATACAATTGCTTCTCATAAATGGTAGTAACGTTGTGCCAATAGCAGCTGGATTGCCTTTCACCATCATTGGATATTTTTGTCCAAGGAAGTGCTTGTTTCCTCCAAGACTATGAATACAGAACCAGGCAGAAGGTGCTGGTGCTAGCACACTAGTATCCACCCTGAATACCCTATTATGGATGCTGGAATAGGTCCGTAGAGTGCGACCATGGGAGACAACACCTGCTTCCTTAGTAACACCAGTTGTCGATGTCAAAACCGGCAGATCTCGGGTAGGGGGTCCCGAACTGTGCGTCTAGGCCGAATGGTAACAGGAGGCAAGGGACACGAAGTTTTACCCAGGTTCGGGCCCTCTTGATGGAGGTAAAACCCTATGTCTTGCTTGATTAATATTGAAGATATGGGTATTACAAGAGTAGATCTACCACGAGATCAAAGAGGCTAAACCCTAGAAGCTAGCCTACGGTTTGATTGTATGTTGTGATTGTTGTCCTACGGACTAAAGCCCTCCAGTTTATATATACATCGGAGAGGGTTATGGTTACACAAGGTCGGTTACAAAGGAGGAGATATCCATATACGTATTGCCTAGCTCGCCTTCCACGCCAAGTAGAGTCCCATACGGACACGAGACGAAGTCTTCAATCTTGTATCTTCATAGTCTAACAGTCTGGCCAATGGATATAGTCCGGCTGTCCGGAGACCCCCTAATACAGGACTCCCTCAGTAGCCCCTGAACCAGGCTTCAATGACGATGAGTCCTGCACGCAATTGTCTTCGGCATTGCAAGGCGGGTTCCTTCTCCGAATACATCACAGAAGAAGTTGAATACGAGGATAGTGTTCGACCCTGCAAAATAAGTTCCACATTCCACCGTAGAGAGAATAATGCTTTCGCGGATCTAATCCGCTAGCTTGTTTTGGCAACATGACGTTACGTCATGGCCCGGTGATTATTCGAACTGTTTCTCTTAACCAGCTCCACACATAACGCGAGGCGGTTTCTTGACACGTCTTGCCAAATTGGAGGTCGTGTTCCCCTGATTACGGGTTCTCATTAATGCGGTTCGTGGGTAACCCAACCGTGTCTAGGACTCCTAGATTATAGATAAGTCCAAAACGGCTACGGAGAGGACGCTTGATATTCACCCTCTTTATAAGGGGACAAGGTTTTCGCTTTTTCCCTCTCATGCTCAACCAAACCCTTCCCCCGCCTCGAGTTCTAACACCCAAAGCCCAGGTTAGGTGCTTCGGATCTTCAATCATGTCCGGATCCAGCCTTCAAGGCCGATGGATGCCCTCCTCCATGACGGAAGAGGACACTAAGAAGTTGAGGGAGGCCAGATACCTGACCGCCGAGGTTTCGCATAGGCTGCCTGCCCGAGGGCAGGTCGTCCCTACTCCCGAACCCAACGAGAACGTTGTGTTCGTCTCCCACTTCCTTCGAGGTCTAGGCCTCACTCTGGATCCCTTCGTCAGGGGCTTGATGTTCTATTACGGGCTAGATTTCCACGACCTAGCTCCGGACTCCTTTCTCCACATCACGACGTTTATTGTCGTGTGTGAGGCCTTCCTCCGTGTGACCCCTCACTTCGGCCTGTGGCTCAAGACCTTTGAAGTACAACCGAAGGTGATCGAGGGGCAGCATGTAGCGTGCGGAGGTGTATCAATAGGCAAGATGGCAGGAGCTCCATGGCCGAAAGGTTCTTTTCCAGAGGTATCCGAATTGTGGCAACGGGAGTGGTTCTACGTCACGGCTCCTAGAAGTGCCAAGTAGGCGGCTGCCCCTGCTTTCCACCCGGGCCCCCACCACAACTGATGTCATGGATTAGTAGGGGCCTGAGCTGGGGTCCAGCCAAGGACGTGCCTATACTACAAAGCCGCATCAGAGATCTCTTCGAGGGATATTTTAATTTGATTGCGGTAATACAAGTTATGCTGGTTCGTCAAGTCGAGCCATGCAAACGCCGGCCCCTGCGCTTGTGGGAGTTCAACCCAGAGGAACCACGTGCCCTTCAAAGTTTCCTCGGCCTAACGCACGAGGAGATGTACAAGTCATTCTTCGGGCCTCAAGTGAAGTGTCCGGATATCACCGAGGACGTGGGCCTGAGCAGTAATCGCATCGCCGAACAAGTAAGAAATCCTCTAGCCGAACACACTGTCTTTTATTCGAGGTTATTTTTGAGAGTTCGCTTTTTGACCAGGACTGGCTAGCGAAGGCAAAGATGATTCGGTGTTTGGCCCCCCTCCCTGAGGGTTTGGAAAATCCGGTATTAGAGAAGATGCTCGAGGTCCCACCTTGCCAGGAACCCTTGAAGGAAGATACCGAGGGGGATAATACGGGCGAATGCGGGCCTCCATCGCTACCCGCTCCGACCGAGGGAACGAGCGTTTCTACGAAGGAGGACGACCGGGGGAGGAAAAGGACTGCTTCCGAGGATCCGAAAGCCGAAGCCTCCAAACGGGAGATGAAGTCTCCCGCAGAGGGTCCTGCCTCGGGGGGTGCTTTTGCCGCACAAAGTCCGCGGGGGAATCTGCCCTCCAACGAGTCGTAAGTGATCCAAAATATTTTAATAATAAGAGTATGCTATCTTTTTCCTCTGAGAAAACAACCACCGCATATGTCTTGCAGTTTGGGCCTCAGCCCCTCTCAAATGAGTTCGTCTTCGGTGGATCTTCTTCCGGAGATGATGGAGAGCGAAACGCCTCCCCCGGACTCCTCCGCTCCAGAAGCGGGCGACCCCGAAGTGTCGTTGCGGAGGGCCTCTCCGGATCCGGTGAGGCCAGAAGATAGTCCCGTAGACCCCAGAAGTCCCCAGTGTCCGGCTCTTGAAGAGAGCATACGAAAGAGTCCGACACCGTCTAGTGTGCGGTCGGACGTTCTGAGGGAGTTGGTGGGATGAGCGGCCATCTCAGAAGAGCACCGTACGCTGATGGGTACCGTGATGGAGAGAATCTCGTCCGCTGAAAGCAGATTACATGAAGCCTTTATGAGTCTATTGAAAGGCTTTGAGGTATGTGAGATAATATGTGATAGTACTGCACATGTTATAGTAGCCCCTGAGACGCTGGTTGTCGTCGAGAATGGCGGCGTACAGAGGATCAAATTCCCAAGCAATAACCAATCTGCTTTTATGTGCAGGTGGTGGGAGCTCCGGTGGCTAGCCGGACTAGGGAGTTTGCCCAATTAAAACGGCAACTGGATGCGGCAGACGCCGACATCGAGCTTGTTAACAAGAGGCTTGACGAGGCACATGGTAAGTGTTATTATCCGGTGAATGCCACATAGTAAGAGCAGCATAATGCCAGTATCTTTAATATGTTGTGACTGCAGATGGGGCTGCCACCATGGAAGCCTTGCGGGCGGAACTTGCCCGAGCCAAGGAACAAGCGAGGAGTAGTAATGCGGCTTCTTTGAAGGTGGCCGAATATTTGAAAGCCGAGAAGGCCGCACATTGCGAGAGCCAAGAGAAGATGGCCAAGATGGACGTAGAATTGAAAGACACTACCGACCGTTGACGGGTCCTTGAGAAAGAGAACCAAGCGAGGGCAACGGACCTTGAGAAGGCCGCGACGGCAGACAAAGAAGGAGGAGCTGCGGGAAGCCGGGGATATTGCGGCTGGAAAACCCTTCATGTTACGGAGGAAGTTCGGAGATCCACGGTATGCCCCTCTAGATCGGCTGTGGAGCTCGGCCAATGCGTATATGGATTTGGCGGCGAGCGCTGCCGATGCAACCAAGTACTTCCAAGGTCAGACAGATCGTGAAGTGAACAAGCTGTTCTGGACGCAATTCCATGTTCCAGAGCGTCCGCTTTCATTGACTGACCAACTAACCAAATGGGCCGAACTGAATAGGTTGTCCAGACTCGCCATGAGGTCTGTTGTGGATCAATTATGGCCGGAAGGGCCTAAGCCGAACAGCTATTTCGGCTTAGTGCAGCAGCTCCTTGATGCGGTGCCGCGTATTAATGCGATGAAGAGGTCGGCGTGCATAGAAGGCTCACGGATGGCCCTTGCCCGTGTTAAAGCATACTGGGCGGAGATGTACACTACCACTGTTGCGGCGCAGGGTTCGGCCATAGGCCGTGTGGCTGCCGAACACTATTTCGAGGAAGTTCTCGAGGGTGCTCATTTGATAGAGGCCCAGTGCTCGAAAAATATTATGTTGGAGTGATATGTATTCTCATTGTAAACATAATGCTTTTATGAAGTTTTTATAAGGTTGTGTTTATACTTTTGCCTGAAAGTAGTATGATGCCTCCTGTGCGGCCGTTTATGTATACATGTGTATAACCAAAAGATTGCAGCCGCCGGCTTTAACCCCCACACATATAATGCGGAGGTTCTCGCAAAGACGCGTCTTCACACTTAACCCAACGTCTTGGTCCTAATAAGGAGGTGATAGCGCAACGAGCAAGGCAACTGGACTATAATGCTTGAACACTTTCACTTAGCCATAGGAGTTTGACAGTGGGGCTACTAGATAGCCCCTGGTGGCTCCGCACTCTCCCGATCGCGGGGTGCGTATATTCCTGGACGGAAAGTGGCCCTTCGTTAAGGCGGAGGAATTCTAACATTCCGATAGGTCATCGAGTGGTTGACCAATCTCACGCTATATCATGACAGTCAGTTTTCGGCTTTCTCTACTGAGGCGCTTGTCCGGATGAACCAGGGCACAATCGCAGTAGTTCTCCTGGTGCTACCTTAGCCGATAAAGCGGAACGTAAGGCACCAAAACACAGGAGCCGGGCAAACCCAACATTTGACCAAAGACAATGATTCGGAGCTGATGCATATAAGGCCGAACTCGCGACGCCGAACACTCCCAAAGGTATTGGGTCTTTATTGTATAAACCGGGCTGAAATAGTGCCGCTTGTAAGAAGCCCCTTGTGTCCAGGTACGTGCGTTATTCTGACATGGCCACATGCCAAGACGTCAGCATCCTTCTCAATTGTGCTGAGAATTCGGTGGATATGTATCAACAAGAGACAGTAACAAAGGTTTACGCAGGGTCTTAATAAAAAAGAATCCTTGGAGCGGGTCCCTACTGCACATCTGCGCCTGTGTCTCTGTTGTGCCGTATCCTGGACGGGTGTAGCACGATGATTATCTGTAAAAGAGAGGAGCTTAGGTAAAAAAAGCTGCCGTGCAAAAAGATAGTTTTTTTAAATAAACCATGTATAATTCGAGGTGAGTAAGAATTGCCACTTGTCTGAGCACGTTGAACCCCTTGTATTGTAATAGGGGACCTGCTAATTAGTTGGTGAGGCCGTTTTTAGTGTGCGGCTATTAAGGCAGCCGTACGCTCTTCGGCGCGCAGAAATCGCTTAATATTTCTGTTCACTGTAATGATGCCACGTGGACCGGGCATCTTGAGTGTGAGGGAAGCTTAGTTGGTATTGCATTAAAGCGAGCGAAAGCTTCACGTCCGAGTAGTGCTTGATAGCCACTTTGGAATGGAGCAATGTGGAAGGTTAGATGTTCGCTACGGAAGTTATCGGGGGAGCCGAATATAACATTTAGTAGTAGGGAGCCCATGCAATGAGCCCCTGGGCCTGGCGTTACTCCTTTAAAGGTAATATTGCTATGGCGAATTTTTGTTGGGTCTATCCCCATTTCGTGTATTGTATCCTGGTATATCAGGTTTAGACTACTGCCACCGTCCATTAGGACTCGTGCGAGGCGGTATCCGTCAATTATTGGGTCTAATACCAGGGGCAGCCCATCCTGCACGCGGGATACTTGCTGACTAATCACGATGGTCGAAAGTGATCGGTTGAGACGACCAGTGGCAGGACTCCGCGGTGATAGGCCTTCGGGCGTATTTTTCTTGGAGTGCCGTTTTTGTTTTTTCCATTGATCACGTGTAGCACGTTTACTGTTTTGACTTCTGGTGGAAATTTCTTTTGTTCCCAAGCGTCTCCCTTGAGAGGCTCATTCTCATCTTCGCTTGGTGTATCCTCCCCCTTGTGTACGGCGTTGAGCTTGCCAGACTGCTTGAAGACCCAATATTATCTATGGGTATGATTGGATGGTTTGCCAGGGGTGCTATGGACCTGACATATTTGGTCCAGGATTTTATTCAGGCTAGACAGTTCGTCTCTGGCGCCTTTAGAGGGCGGCTTCTGACCTGGCCGAGAGCTTTTGAATCCGGCGTTTACTGCCTTGCTCTTCGTGTTGTGTCCTTTGTTCTGGCGTTTGTTATTGCTGTTGCGCCGTGATTTCCCATTTACATCTCTAACTTCGGATGTACTGGGGTCACTGGTGCTGCATCTGGCTAGCCAGCTGTCCTCACCCGCGCAAAAGCGGGTCATGAGGCTTGTTAATGCTGCCATCGTTCTCGGCTTTTCTTGGCCGAGGTGTCTGGCGAGCCATTCGTCACGGACGCTATGTTTAAAAGCTGCCAATGCTTCGGCGTCCGGACAGTCGACAATTTGGTTCTTTTTAGTAGGAAACCAGTTCTAAAGTTTTCGGGCTGACTCTCCGGGCAGTTGAGTTGTATGGCTCAAATCATCCGCGTCCAGAGGCCGGACATTAGTTCCTTGGAAATTTGCCCGAAAAGCGTCTTCCAGCTCTTCCCAACTTCCAATGGCGCTTTCGGGGAGGCCTTTAAGCCAGTGGCGGGCTGGCCCTTTGTGCTTGAGGCGTAAGTACTTGATGGCGTGGAGATCATCTCCTCGAGCCATATGGATGTGGAGGATATAGTCCTCGATCCAGACCTCAGGGTCTGTTGTTCCGTCATATGCCTCTATGTTTACAGGTTTGAATCCGTCTCGAAATTCATGATCCAGCACCTCATCGGTGAAACATAGGGGGTGTGCGGCACCCCTGTATCTGGGTGTACCGCGTTGTTCAGATGTTATATTGTATGGTGGGGTGTGCTTGCGTGGTCCATAGATGGATCTGGTTGCGCTGTCCTTTTGGTGCAAGCCCCCGCGTGAATCGCGTATTGTCTTGTGAGTGGCATTATTTGCCGCTCTATGTTGGCCGTGAGGTCGTCTATCCGGCCAGGTGGCTATTTTGATTTTTGGTTGTGAGGGGTCTGAGGCCTCCTCATCGAATTCAGGTAGCAATTTCCGCTTTGGGTAGCTCTTTGTGGGGCGATTATCACCGTACTTCGGTGTTGTGTTGGGTACGTTACTCCATCTGATTTGGAGTGTGTCCTGCGCAGCCTTGAGCCGTTGCTTCTGCTTTTTTAGGCTCCTCGCGGTGGCAACAAGCCTTTGACGGGCATTCTGCTGCTTCGGGTGCCTGTCCGGTGTTGTGTCGTTCGGACTATTATCTTTGACAGAATTGGTTTGTTCGGTTTGATTTTCTGTATTGCCATGGTCCGGCAGCGATTCGCCCTGCTCCAACGCTGGGTCTGTGTGGTCGTTATTTCTGGTGAGGAGGGATTTGGGGAGGCGCTTGCATCGCCGCTTTGACTGCTTCTCTAGGGAACAAGCCTTCGGTGCGTCCTTCCGTTCCTCTTCGTCGTTTTCTTTTGGTGTGTCCACCATGTATACGTCATATGATGAAGTGGACGTCCGGCACCCTGTGGGCGATGGTTCATCTTCGCCTCCCGCATCGTTGTCCATACCGTCGATGTCTGTGGAGTCAAAGTCGAGCATGTCGGATAAATCCTTGATAGTGGCTACAAAGTGGGTGGTGGGTGGGCGTCGAATTTCTTCATCGTCCGCATCCCAATCCTGTTGGCCATGATCCGGCCAGGGCTCTCCTGACAAGGAGAGAGACCTTAGTGAATTCAAAATGTCACCGAAGGGCGAGTGCTGAAAGATATCCGCAGCGGTGAATTCTATGATCTGCGCCCACTCGGATTCAATTGGCAGGGGCGTGGATGGTTCGAGGTCCGGAGGAGAGTCCGGCACCTTGGAGTCACGGGCTGCGCAGAGGATGATGTTGGTGTTCGGCTCGATCGTCGTTGAGACTGCAGCCCCTGAGGTGGTGTCTAGCCACCCATCCTCGATTAGCGCAGCTGGCTCCGAGCTAAGGGTCGGAGCTGATGCGGGCGCAGCCTCTGGGGTACCGTCTGATGGAAGAGCTAGGTCATACCCATCGCGATAGTGCGGCGCGCCCGATTGTGGCTCGAATCCGTCGAAGATCAAGTCCCCATGGATGTTGGCCGTGTAATTCAAACTTCCAAATCTGACCTGATGGCCAGGGGCGTAGCTTTCGATCTGCTCTAGATGGCCAAGCAAATTATGCTACCTCTTTTTGAACCATACACTGGTTCTATTGCCCCATCTGTCACGTCGCTGCATGTGGATCATTTTCCACTCCACCATCTCCCCAATTTTCTATCCTCTGCTCTGCTGGTCACGGACGAAAACCTTAATTTGCACTATTAAAGGAAACCCTACTTCATGCAGACTAATCCATGTCTGGGTTGAATACGGAAATGAAGGGAGAAAGTACTGTCGAAGAGACTAGGTATCGAACCCACATCTAGGTTGAAAAGGGGAAAATCAATAGCTAAGGAACGAGTCTCATGTCTCTTGGTTGAAAAAGGGCAGAATGGCATGACAACGCAATAGAGAATGACCAGGTTGATCGTTTTATTGTCCTCACATAGGAAAAAGGTGACTAAAGAGAACAAAAATGGGACGTACTCCACATATGCTACCTGGATATATGTTGCTTTGGGCAACCATCCCTCCCTCACCACTCTATGCATCCATGGAGGTACATCGAATGGGCCTCCCATGCTCTTATTGCTACTTTTTTGTTGTTAGTATAATGGTTGTGGTAAAGTCAAGCAATGCTACTGCCAAAGTGATGCCACATTTAACTAATGTTGCACTTAGTCTAATATCATCGATAAATTTAAGCAATGCCATTTAATGTAACTGGATTATTCCAGGGTTAGCTATTGATTGTGGATGTATTAAAGATTTTTCAGTTAATGCACTCTAATGTTGTCGCATAGCCAGTATACCAATGATGAAACTTGTTACTACCTTCAGATTTTTGCACTGTTAATGCTTATAGATTACATACCTCACTTTCATGAGATAAGTAAATTTTTTTGAACAGTGTCACCAAAATGCCAAGGCGCTGATGTCATTTTATTTTGGTTAAATTGCACAAAAAATTATGAAGAGAAGAGGAAAGGTCAAGTGTGGGCACCTCCTCCTCTGGTTGTTTTCTTGATTCAGTTGATCAAGTTTTTATGTTTGAAAGATTGCCAAGATTGGGATAGAAAACTTTCAAGTCCCCTTGTGTTTGGAATGATATTTACCTTGAAGGTACATGGTTTGCAATTTTTTATACTGTCATTACTTAATAATTCTAGTTACCTTCAGACTTTTGTATTTGGATTAATGTTGTTGCACAGCTAGTATACCAATGATCAAACTTGTTACCTTTACATTTTGTATAGTTAATGCTTATAGATATCTTCCAGTGCTAGCTTATGGAATTCTATTCAATAAAACCATTGTACTGTACCCCGTAATAAAATAACTACTCTACTATTGTACTAGTCACTGGATTAGTCTATATTTGTACTATTCGAATGGTGTTGCATTACCGTATGGACATATATAAGGTGTGGGAAGCTTTCTCAGATATGTGCTCAAGAAAACTACTACATGTTTTTCTAAATACTAAACGTTTGGGTACTTTAAATTGAACTACGAAAACATCTTATATTAAGGAACAAAGGGTGTAGATTTTACTCAAATTATGCCGGTAAAGATAGTCACACCTTTGTTAAAATTAATGTTCATTATCTCATCGGAGGAGCTATGACTGTTTGTCTCTAATGCCTATCGATTACAAACCCGACATCATGATATAATGGTATGTCATTGCTTTTATACAGTGTCACTAAATTAGCAAGGTGGTGATGGCGTTTTATTTAGTTGAAATGCACAAAATATGCTTAAAAGAAGAGGAAAGGTCAGGAATGGTTCAGTCTTTTAGAAAATACTATATATGCCTTCCTGGCATCAGCCATTGTTGCCTTATGTATTCCTTCAAATAGGTGGTTAGAAACAGTCTTGCTACCTTTTCCCATTAAGAAATTGGAATGCTTATATTTGTTAGTCTATGCTTCAACTGGTGCCACTTTTATAGTAATCACACTTTCCATATCTGTGCAAATAGGGATACTCAATTTTAGTGGAACTGCACAAAAAGCCGAAATGGTTCAACGTTAGGACCATGTTTTCGTCCAAACAGTTATATCCAATTGGAGGTACTATGAGATGTTCATTACGAAGGTACATGGTTTCTACTATCTTGCTGCTCTTTTTGTACTATCATTAGATGGTAATATTAGTGGTTTGCATGTGAATTTATTGGCAGGGTGGACCTACATTGAAGGTGCAGGACATGATTCAATGATTGGATTCTCAATTTCTGTTGTATCGATTTCACCTCTTCCATCACTGCGAACATGGATATCCTTGGTCTGATGAAGAATAGGCGCTATATTTCTGTTGCGAACGAGCAAATCAATTAATTACGAATTTGTCCAGGGCAAAACAAGATAGTATCAAATTATTCAGTGCGAAAGATGATAGATGCTAAGCGGAAACGACTAGAAGAGACATGTTTAAACCGAAAATACAAGGTGGAGTATATGTTTACTAGCTGCTTCATATATATGCAGACAGATGTCTACTCTTTGCTATTTGGTAAACAAACAAAGTGACCTTAATTTTGGTGGAAATTCGCAAGAGAATAGTATAGTCACTGCATGCACTGCCATTTGAAAATAAACGCAGAAATATTAGATAATCACTTCATGGACTGCACCAAAGTAGTATTATACTATTTATTGGCCAACACTAGGAGCTTCATTGATTTGGTTTGATTATACAATGGGCATCATTTTGCCTAAGATAAAGTTTGTATTCCGAAAATAGTCTCACCGTGTGATCGAGAGAAGACCAAATCATACTGCAGTGGATGTTCCTCCATCATGTGTGGTTCATTCTCATGGTTCCAGCTGTTGGTGAAACCACTTACATTTGCATGAGGAAAATATTGTAGACTTCAGAAACAAATTTGTCTTTCACTCTATACTGATTGTTGGCCTAGAGAAGCATCCATGTTAGTAGAAAGAACATATGTTTTTCCTATATCTTTGCTTTTGCAACTACATATTCGTATATGATCCGTGAATCATTGAGATGCATTAACATGTTGATCTTATGTATGGGAATCATACTAGTTGGTTGTGAATTTGGGCTACTAGTGTGAACATATTACAAAGCTAGGCATGTGAGTCTCGTGTGAACACTTCGAATGGATCGGCTCTTACTACCATGCACAGCATCATCCTTATTTCTGTGAGCTATGTGTTTACAAGTTACTAGCAGTTCCATATTTCTGTTCGCTTAGTGTTTACAAGTTATTGATCGATCACTAGCTAGCCTACTAATACGCTCCTGGCAGTTTTAGTTGCGACGCAAGATCCAAAGGTGGCAGTTTTTTGAATAAAAATGCCTACCTTTGAAGAAACTGGCATCTTGATCTGAAGAAAATGCCATGTGAACCTGAAAAAACTTCCAGCAAAAACGTTCGCAGATGCCTTATCTCCGAGTGAACGTTCATCAGCTATTGCGATTGCACACGTACACTATCTGACCGACTCGATCCTACGCGAATAACCAGCGGATCACGCACATACCTCATCTAGATGAATTGAGTGCACTCGTTTGACCGTCATGCCTACGTGCGACCCAGCACGGATAGGACGCACCACTAACGGGATGGGATGACACAGTCATATTTTCAGTTTTTCTAGTTTTCCATGACAAGCTGGCGCTAAGCCATGCCTGCTTATACATTGAATTCTGATGACCACGATATCTGTCGCGTTTCCCGTGACACGCTGGTTCACCTACCTTCCGCCTATAAATACTGGTTCCTGGCGTTATCCGATGGCACCATCACCCAACTCGCCCTATCCTCATAAGCCCCCACCTACCCGATGTTGCTCTCCACTTGCCCTTGCTCTCGCCACGTCCGTCATCCCCCGCCCGCCTGGAATAGGTGACACCGGAGGTGGTCACCACTTGAACTATTGTTTGGTTTGTCATCGAAAGGCAGACGGAGGGAGGAGGCATTCTATTGGTCTTTAGCTGGCAATGCAGAGTATTAGGACTTGTTGTAGTATGACCGCCTGGCGGAGGAGCAGCGTATCGCTGATTTGAGCCGCCAGCGGGTCATGGAGCAGCAGCGTGCCGATGCTCTGAGTCGCGAGCAAAGCGCCCGCAACTGGGTCGCCTACATGGAGGCTAGTGCCTGGCAAATAGACCTGGAGTCTGTATGGCATGCAAGCGTTCGAGACGCCGAACTTTAATACCAGATCATCAAGTGGTTTTCCCATTTAGAAGCCAAAGCTTTGGTGGACCATGCGGGCATAGAAAGGGCCAACACCACGTGAGCAATGCGCCCTATAGCACCTCTGGCAAGTCCGAGGCGAGGAGGAGGACGTCGGTGCTGGCGTTTAGTGTGTACGGTAGATGGTCGTCGGCATTGTCTAGTAAGCTAAGAGTAAGTTGGTATACGTACACTACTAGAGTATTAATGGAAGTAGATAGTTAACTTGGCTATGATGGTTGTCAACGTGGAAGTTTAGTACTCTATATCTAGATCAGACCTGTTACTTTGCTCTGAATGTTGAACTTTCTGTTTGAACATATGGAATGGGTTGTTATATTTTTAAATGTGTTGTATTTGTCCGGCACGGGTTTAGAGGCTGACTTGTGGGCCTACGAGGTTGATGCGTACACAATTAGGAGATGATTGTACATGGAGAGGATGACAGTAGGGACCCACCAGAGTCATGGCAGTACGCAAGCAAGCGCCTCCTTATTTCAAGACAAGAAATGGTTCCTCCTAATGGACTTCTGACATCTGGGCCCAAATGGTAACAATGCTGGTGCTGTCGACAATGTTGGCTAGGGCGCATGGCAACAACCGCCAACTCCTCCCCTGCCTCCGCTCCCGCCACATCTTGTTATGTACCAGGCATGGCTGGCTGATTAAGGTCTGACATTTCAAGATGGGCTGGTCCCTGAAAACAACCTTACTAACTGCACCACACAAGCCTGGAACGACTCCATGAACGTCTCTGATGATGACAACAGCTCTGAGAATTCTGCTCTACTTATTGTACCACCTCAGCCTCTGCAACACCCAGCTCCCCCAATGTGATGTCACGCCCAATATGCGACACTATCCTAATGGGACTCGAAGGTCCCACCAAGGATAGAACCGCGTATTGACATGCTTTTGCAAGGTGGATATCATCACATCGTACCATTACATATATTTGAGATACATACAAAAGGCATACAATGCCACACACAATAAACACATGACAACAATGAAAATAAATGAAGGCAACTAGAGCATCGGTCTCTGGGCATCACAACACTCCCCCACTAACAAGAGATCTCGTCCTGAGATCTTAGGAAGGCAATGGGAGAGGATGAGGAATATGAAGAGAATAGACAAGAGCACGAAAGATAAGATGAGCGATGTCGAAAGCACTCGGGTAGGAAAGGGAAACAACGATTATGACGAGAATCAAATGCTAAAGGAACAAGATAGACTCCGAAACCACTCCGGTTAGAAGAAGATAGAAAAGGAACAAGAACAAAAGAATTTGGATAGCACCCCGGTATAAAATAAGAAGGAGAGGTAGACAAGATAAGAGATTTGAAAAGAGGACACCACACTCCGCTAATGAATAAACAAGGAAATAGAATGGTCTTGGAGAAACAAGATGATGGGTCAAAGAGAGCAACATCACAATACCTCCAGAACGGAAGAATATGAAGTAAATCATTGGAAGGAAAAGAAAGGGGAAAACTAAAGACAACTTCCACAATAATTGAATTGAGAAGCATCCTTGCAATGAAGGATTGAATCAGGTTGTTGGAAATTCAACAACCCGAAGAATAAGCTTATTGTGGCTTATGGATAACATCTCAAAACTTGAGGTGAAATTCTGCCACTAACAGAAAACCATTCATTGCTTGAGAGCAACACGGAGATAAAATCTCTTTCACCGAGAAGAGAAGGAGAAACTTGGATCATTGATGAGCACCACAAATAGCAACAGTCCTTATGGAAGGCTTTATGTGAAATATAGCGCAAACTTGAGGAAGTCTCCAACTAATCACCGGTAGAATTGGAAACAAGGAATAAGTTGATATGATAACAAGGAAGAGAAAACTTGAACGAACAACCATAAGAATTGAAAATGAACGAAGAAAAGAGAACGAGACATCGGGAAATTAGCAAATGAATGAAGATACTTGAGGGATTTAGATACAAGAGAACAAAGAGATCACGAGCTGGCTAGATAATATTTCAATGATGCACAGGAAGAATACAGAGACGTATGAAGATGCTTCTATGTAGAATAGTTGGAGAGCAAAGCTCAAAACTGAGAATGAATAATTCTAAGATGATGGGCTCCGGAGAATCAAACTGAAAAGACTCCTGAATTTCCCCGGATGGGTGAAAAGAATTCTCACAATCGAAAACAATTATGAGAGGATGGCGGCAAGCTTGAACTATGCATCTTTCAGAGAACGGATAAGATTGAAGAGAAACTCTTCTACGGTCTTCAAACATTGAGAATGACAATGGGATACACCACCATGAATTGTTGAGGCACTCTAGAATGAAGAATAGAAACGTTGAACCAACGATGAAAAGAATTTGAAAGATCTTGGAGAAAGACATATAACTGATGATACTTCATTCTTACGTCAAACTTTGAAAAGAATTTGAGAATAACTCCGGAAATTAGACGAGTCAGGTAAGATCTTGGGAAAACCTGTGGGTTAGGTCCCACTCAAAGATAAAACACTGTTGAAATGATTTTGAAGAGAGATTGCACCGGTTGAATTAAAACACTTGAATGAGATAATAATCTCCAAATAGCTTGAATGGATTAAGAATGGAAACATGAATCTTCTGAGATATCTTCAGCACTCTAGAACAAATGAATAGCAAGAAGTGAAAGATTACAAGGCGCACCAGTATGGGAAAACATTTGACACTAGGAAAAGGATATGATCAATAAAGCTTGAATTGAATCCAACGGAGAAGAAAATAGAACAAGGAATGATGAACTTGAAGCTCGTGAGAATCTCCATGAGAATCACCAGGTAAGAACATGGAGGAAAAAATGAAGAGACTTCACATGAATAAAATGGATAGTTGATTTGATATCTCTGAGTCCTTGAAGAAAAAGGGTGGGAGGGCGGGAAAAGAAAGGCAACTTGGACGGATGGAACGAACACTGTTGAGAAAACTGATAATTGGTCCTGCAAATGTGGAAGGGGTCGACTTAACTTGAAGAGAATCACACCGGTTGGAAAAGAATTGGCATGACCATTCTGCATGATCAAAAGGATTAGTATTCCAATAGAAATATGAGAACACCATTTAGAAAAGGTATGGAATCGACATTTGACTTTGAAGCAACTCGAATACCACAACTCAAAACAAAACAAAGGATTTGTCTTGCAGAATAAGCTAGAAACAAACATATGATAGATCCCATATCGTATCATGTGTTTGTTCAAAAGATATCCTACGTGATACTTGAATTCCCACCTAAGAACTCTCGAAAGTTTTTGGTTATGCAGTCTGGTGTTGGGGATACAGGGAGGCACAATATATATATATATATATATATATATATATATATATATATATATATATATATATATATATATATATATATATCACACAACTAACAAGCCCTATGCTCCAACTATATCAATCCATCAACACATAACCAAGAAAACTTTAGAAATCGTGTACCTCTACCTTCGAAAAGCATCCAATATATGAGTTGTGGCAATACTCCTTAACTCCCGCCCCGGTACTGGGTGGCGTCATGGTTATCTCACCACTTACTGCACATAAGAGATTTTCGATGTCGGCGAAAACTCAGGTATACCGGAACTGCAACGATAAAATTGTGACGACAACACCTTGGAGCTCAACTCGCTGGGACACTGCCATAACCCCTAAATGACAAGAGGCACCAAGAACAATTTCTCGTCACAAAATCATCGAAACAAATCCAACATACCCGCGTGATCCTAAAAAAATTGAGTGAAAAAGAGAAGAGGAAAGTCAAAACATTTACGTCAGGATTCCTCACTAGAGCGACGATGGGACTGAGGAGTAAAAAGAAATACTACTCTCCGATATATATATTCCTAGATTCAAAAATTTTTGTTCTAGACTCAACAACGCCAGCGATCAATCAAGGGGGCTCCTATGGTCGGTCGAGGCTTTGTTACCAACTTGTCACGCCCAATATGTGACACTATCCTAAAGGGACTCGAAGGTCCCACCAAGGGTAGAACCGCATATAGACAAGCTTTTGAAAGGTGGATATCATTACATCACACCATTACATTATATTTGGGATACATACAAAAGGCATACAATGCCACACACAATAACACACGACGACAACGGAAATAAATGAAGGTAGCTAGAGCATCGGTCTTGGGGCGTCACATTCCATGGCACTCCTTTTCTGTCATAGTTGCGCTTCATAAGCAAGGCATCCAGTTTGGACTTTCCACTGAAGGCACTGCCCTTTTATCTCTGCTGATAGCTGACCCAATTCCAAGGCAGCAGCTTAACACGTTCATCTTTGATGCTCTAGGCCTTTGATCTCTACTATTGGACTGTAGCGAGATGCATTTGGTATGTGAAGCTCTCTTGCTAAGATTTCGGTCCTGGTCTCTGCAGATCACATAGGTATTCACTTTGCTCAACAACCACCACCTTCTGTTGTTATACACGAGCGACAGACTGAAGATCCAATGCTTCCACATACTAAGATAGTTTAGACATCAATCCAAGAGCCTGCTTCTGAACATTCGGTTCTGGTAGATGCCTCTGAAGATTTGCAGAATGAAGATTCCAATCAAGCTATTCAGAACCTAGTTGTTGAGTCTGTTGATGCATCTGCTGCATCTAATGCTCTTGCAAACACTTCTAAACTTTCTGAAGTTCTGGTATCACCCCCACTGCCCGTTCATCGTCTAAATACACTTACATTCACCTCTAAATTTTCTAAATTGGGGCATCACCCTCTTTGACTGTCAGCTATCTGAATGTTGGTAATCCTATGGCGCCTCAAGCATTAAACCTTAATCTGCCTACTGCATCTCCTTTGGCTGCAAATGTTTCGAGCCTGCCACATGATGGACTAGGCCTTGTGACGGTCAGCCTGACTAACGTGCCATCAGGGCCGTTAGTGACATGTGGTCGTCGCTCCAAAGCAGTCGCACCCATCTTTAGAGCTAAGGTTCGTCGCAGCACAAGATCCAACAAGTACAATGGATTCAAAGTTAACATGCCCTCTGACAACTATGCTGTCATCTCTAAGGTTAAGCCAAGAATTATACCTTCTGTGGGCACTTCTTCTTCCAGGGCTGCTGACCAGGTACTTGATGAGATCCCTCCACCGACTCCCATTCCTACACTACAAGATATTGGCATCAACAGGTGTGCAGTCCCAACTGAAGAGTTAACTGAAGATGCACTTGGAGCTATGCCGTCCAGTGCAGTGCTGTCCGATGATGCATCTGCAACTTCCTCATCCTCAACAACTACCCCAAGATCTAATGATGCTGGAGACACTACTAATCTTAGCTCTATTTAGTAGTCCTTGCTCCATACGACACTTTTGTGCATTTGGAATGTCCTTTCGTCGAACATCAGAGGGCATAATTCTGAACTGAAGCAATTAGCTCTTCATAATGTTATTATCTCTAGTGGTTGCTCTATCGTTTGTTTACAAGAGACCAAAAAAGCCTTGTTTGATCTTGCTTTCATCAAAATCGGCTGTCTCCGCCAATTTGATCATTTTGCTTTTGTTACTTCTCGGGCCGTCTGCGTTGGTATTGTTACTATTTGGAAAAGCTCTATGTTTAACGGATCGGTCTTGTTCTCTGAGAATTTTGTGCTAGTTATCAATTTTACCAGCACACAATCGACACAAACTTGGATGTTAGCTAATATCTACGGGCCGTGTACTAGAGACGATCATGTCACATATACTAATTGGCTTTATGGTCTGGATATTCCAAGCACACAAGGCTGTGCTAGGTGATTTCAATTACATCTGTGCACCAGACAATCATAACAAACCTGGCGGTAGTGCTCAAGACATACTCACTTTAAAAGACATTATCCATACACAAAACCTTATTGAGCTTCTAGTCAAGGTCGGGCTTATACCTGGAGCAATATGCAACTTGATCCACTCCTCGAACAATTGGACTGGTTTTTCATGTCTCTCCACTGGACAAACATCTACCCAAAAACCCTTGTCAAGCCACTTGATAAGCCCGTATCTGACCATATACCTTGCGTTGTCACGACTGAAACAAACATACCACGCTGCAAAATTTTCTGATTCGAATCTTATAGGATCTTACACCCGACTTCATGGATGTGGTAAGTAACACTTGGAACAAGCATGTGTCTTCACCAATGCTGCCACCATTGAGGGAGTCATGTACTATGGGGTCCTCGGGTGTCTGGGCCGTATAGCATGGGCCGGAATGATTGGCCGTGAAGATACAAGATGAAAGGCCTTCCCCCGTGTCCGGATGGGACTCTCCTTTGCGTGGGTGGCAAGTTTGGCATCTGGATGTATGATTTCCTTTCTCTGTAAACCGACTCTGTACCGGTGCCTATATAAGCCGGAGGGTTTGGTCCGTAGAGGCTATCAGAATTCATATAGGCTAGACATCTATGGTTTATCCATTACGATCTCGAGGTAGATCAACTCTTGTAACCCCTATACTCATCAAAATCAATCAAGCAAGAAGTAGGGTATTACCTCCATTAAGAGGGCCCGAACCTAGGTAAACATCATGTCCCCTCTGTCTCATGTTACCCTCGATCCTTAGATGCACAGTTTAGGACCCCCTACCTGAGATCGACCAGTTTTGACACCGATATTGGTGCTTTCATTGAGAGTTCCTCTATGTCGTCGACAGCAGGATCGATGGCTCGCCTTGTCATTAACGACAACATTCTTTGGAGGGGCCCTAGCTCCGCGACAGGTCCTCCAACTCGGCGGTTTCACCATGGGCGCCCACGCGGCTGTTAAGCCAAAGGCAAGCCTCCAAATCGCAAAACATCGTCTTCGCATTGGCCTTGAACACCCCGAAAAGCTGGATCCCACGGATGTCTCGTCCTTGAATGAACTACTTGATTGCATCGCCGCCCTGGGGGTTCCAACGGACTACGATCGGATTGGGCTTTAACCCGATCATAGGGAAATCAAGTCCCTACCGATCACCCATCTGGTAGCGGTCGTTGAGGAACAAGCCAGGAATACTTCTCCCCCTAAGTTAAGAACAAGCTATGTTCGGATTTCCAAGCCATGCGAGCTGGATACCCATCTTCGGGAGGAGACCTCATGTCCTCCGAACATAGAACCGGGAGTTGAGCCCAAAAGCCGCCAGGACACTCCAGATCCTTGGCTAGTAACCTCGGAAATTCTTCAAACTCTGAATACAATAGTGGGTCAGGGTTCCGATTTTATCCCGCTCACCCACCACAAGCAATATTCCCTAAGCAATTCAGGCCCTCCAGATGTATGCGACCTAATGTATGTGCGGCAGCAGCCTGAGGAAACGGTCCATCACTTATGTGCCAGATTCCTTCTTGTTAAAAAACAAGATCAAAGATTGCTACGACGACGACGCGGTTTCAGTATTTTGCCACAACTTTATGGAGGAGGGATTCCTCAACACACTCAACCGCCGCCGCATACTACACTTCGCAGATCTGGCACACATCATATAGAAGTACTGTGCAACGGAAAGCGATTGGAAAGACCAGACAGTCCGATGGGAACCTCCTTCCTAAAAGAAGCCCACCAGACGGACAAAAAGGATGCATCCTTACGAGACACCCGACTATCATCTCATTGACAAGACAACCAAATCCTTCACAGGACATAGGACTGTCCTTGACGAACTGCTCGACAAGCCCAATCAAATACACACTACGCTGAATACCGAACCAACACACAGCCTTCGGGCATGTTGGGTACTCTGGCAAGTGGCTAAGAGCGGCGAGGCCATCCTCACCAACACCACTCCGGAGACGTACCCCTCGGAGGACGAAGATCTCAATGTATTTACGGTCTTCGAGACCTTTTCTTCAAATAATCGGCGCAAAAGGGCGCTCCGCGACCTTGCCAAAGTCAACCACGTAGCCTGAATAAATCCATGGAACGATATTGCAATAACTTTCACTAACGATGACGAACCAAGCACCTGTCGCCTTGGTCTTAAACCCAATTGTGGATGGATTCAGGCTCACCAAGGTGCTCATGGACGGCGGTAGCGGACTGAACCTCATTTATGAGGATATGCTCCAAAAAATGCAAATGGACAGGAGTCGTATTGGCAAAACTTCACCACATTTCGAGGCATTATCCCCTGTCGAGAAGCACGAAACTTGGGGAAAATTAAGCTTGATGTGGTGTTCGGCACACCGGAGAACTACAGGTCCGAAGAGTTGCTCTTCCATGTGGCACACTTCAATAGCGGATATCATGCCCTTTTGGGGTGAGACGCATTCACACGCTTCAATAGGTGATACCCCATTACGGGTACATGAAGATTATCACAATAACCAGTGATCTGGATTTAGCACTCTGTGCTGAAAACAAAAGAGCATCTTTCGCCCTAGAGGCACTATCTGAGGCCCTCACGACCGAAGAGTTAACCACTCTGCGGTCTATAGTGGACAAAGACATTGTAATCCTTGATAAGAGCCCCATGTCCACTTATTTCAAACTAGGAGACGAAATAGTAAAATTTCAAGTGCACCTGATAGATAGCAAAAAGACAGCCTCCATCGGAGCACAATTGAATCCGACGGTCGACGTCACCTTGCGAGCGTTCCTGCGTGAGAATTGGGACATCTTCGCCTAGCACCCTTCGGATATGCCAGGAATCCCATGCAACTTGGCCGAACACAGCCTCAACATAATAAAGGGGTTCAAACCAGTCAAGCAAACACTACGATGATTTCCCGAACCCAAACAACAAGCTATGGGGGAGGAGCTAGCCAAGATACTTGAAGCCAGGTTCATCTAAGAGATCAAACACCCAGACTGGCTGGCAAATCTGGTCATGGTACCAAAGAAGGATAAATCCTGGTGCGTCTATGTCGATTTTAAGTATCTCAATAAGGCTTGCCCTAAGGACCCCTTCCCACTACCCCGCATTGACAAAATAATTGTTGCGACCGCAAGGCATGACTCCCTGTGTTTCCTTGACGCATACTCTGGATACCATCAAATCAAGATGAAGGAGTCCGACCAAAAACGCTGGCGCTACCTACCAACACATGATTCAAACATGTTTGGAAAAGCAAATCTGCAAGACAGTGGAGGCATACGTCGATAATGTTGTCATCAAGACTAAACACGTCAAATCATTGGTGGATGATCTGTGAATCACATTCGACAACCTTCGAACATAGGACATACGACTCAATCCAGAAAAATATGTCTTCGGCATCCCAGCCAGAAAACTACTCGGGTTCATCGTTTCCAATAGAGGAATTGATGCGAACCCGGCAGAAATCCGAGCCTTGTCACAATTGGGAGCACCAATAGACTTAAAGCAAGTCCAAAAACTAGCCGGGTGCGTGGAAACCTTGAGCTACTTTATCTCCAGATTAGGGGAGAAGGCGCTACCACTTTAACGACTCTTCCGACACACCAACTACTTCGAGTGGACGGACACGGCTACACTCGGATTGGAAGAAATAAAAACTTTGTTAGCAAGCAACCCAATCCTTGCCGCACCAAGTGTTGGTGAACCTATGTTGCTCTACATATCTGCGACTCATCAGGTAGTAAGTGCGGTGCTCGTCGTTGAACGACACAAGGAGGGAGATATATTCCCACTCCAGCAACTAGTGTACTATCTATCAGCGGTTCTAACACCGTGCAAATCTCGATACCCACATTATCAAAATATAGAGTATGCGGTCTTCATGGCATCCTAGAAGTTGTGGCACTACTTTCAAGAGTGTTCGATCATGGTGGTTTCCGAAGTACCTCTCAATGACATCATAAACAATCGGTACACCACTGGACGCATCGCCAAATGGGCCATCGAGCTCTTACCATTTGAAAGAACATACAAGCCATGCTGATCTATTAAGTATCAGGCGTTGACCAACTTTGTCGCTGAATGGACAGAAGCCGAACTCGCCAAAGGAGTAAAACACATAATATAACTAGGTAATGTATTGCGATGGCTCTAAAATGTTAGCCAGATTGGGGGCTGGTGTCTTCCTAACATCCCCTATAGGGGGACACAGTCTATTACATATTACAAATCTTGTATACGGATTCCAACAATGCGGCTGAATATGAGGCCCTATTACATGGTCTTCGAATGGCCGTTTCCATGGGCATACAATGCCTCAAGGTACGTGGGGATTCGAACCTCGTGATATACCAAATAAATGGAGATTTCTCTGCAAAAGATACAAAATGGCGGCATACTACAATGCCATACTCAAAATATCAGCTCGATTTGAGGGGCTCGAGTTTCATCATGTCCCTCAAGAAAATAATCAGGCATCAGACATCCATGCTTGAATGGGCGCTAAACGTGACCCCGTCCCACCTAACACCTTTGTAGAAAGGCTCTTCAAGCCATCTGTGGTATGGCAGGACGAGAGCGGCAACACTAGTCCGAAGCCGAACACAAGTCTGATATCATCGGGAGTCCGACACCGAAATGACACCTTCCGCCCATTTAATCATGGTTGTCATGGCTCCATGGACTGAACCCTTCCTAGCCTACCTTAATAGGCGGGAGATCCCTGATGACCAGAATGAGGCCCATCGCATAGTATGACGCTCGAAAGGCTACAAATTTCATGAAGGAGAGCTCTACAAGAAAAGCGCTACTAGAGTTCTTCAAAGATGTATCTCTGAAGAGAGGGACAACAGCTCCTCGCCGAAATACATGCTAGCCTCGGTGGCCATCACATCGCAGCCCAGGCCCTCGTAAGGAAGGCCTTTTGTATAGGTTTCGTTTGGCCCACGGCCCTAGCAGATGCACAGGCACTTGTACAACACTGTGTTGGATGCCAGTTGTTCGCCAATCAAAGTCATATGCCGCCCACCGCCCTAAAAACAATTCCAATTACCTTGCCTTTTACGGTCTGGGATATAGATATGTTCGGACCACTTAAAGGGGGAAGCCACAAGAAGAAATATGTGCTAGTCATGGTGGAATAATTCACTAAGTGGATAGAGGCCAAAGTGGTAAAAAAAGTTGAAGCCGAGCCGGTGATCTACTTTATATCGGGCATTGTACACCACTATGGTGTCCCGCACAGCATTATCATTGACAATGGCTCTAACTTCACAGCTGATGAGGTGAAAAATTGGTGTGCTCACATGGGCATTAAGCTCTACTACGCCTCAGTATATCACCCTCAAACGAACGCTTAGGTCGAACGGGCTAATGGCCTGATAATGAGTGGCATCAAACCTAGACAAGTGCGATCCCTAAGGGAGTCGAATAAACACTGGGTCGAGGAACTTGATTACGTACTCTGGGGGCTGCGGACCACGCCCAATCGCACGACCGGATACATACCTTTCTTCATGGTGTACGGTGGAGATGCTGTCTTGCCCTGCGACATTATTCATGACTCACCTCGAGTGCGCATGTATGAAGAGAAAGAAGCTAAGCTTGATCGACAAGATAACCTGGATGGCCTGGAGGAAGAGCGCGATGTTGGAAAAGTCGGTTCCGCATTTCATCAACAATAGGCTCCGCGATACCAAAGCAGAGAAGTGCGGGCAAAGACTTATAATGTCGGTGAGCTTGTTTTACGCCTCCTAGAGAAGAAAAAGGACAAGCTCAAACCAAAATGGGAAGGTACCTTCATTATAGATGAAGTTCGCATTGGAGGAGCCTACCGCCTTCGTAATGCATTGGATAATCGCGTAGAGCCGAACTCGTGGAACGTTGCTCGGCTCCGAAGAATCGACGCATAAGTTCGGCCATACTTCTTTTCATTCTCCTTTTCTTTCTTCTCTTCATCTATTTTTAATTTTCTCATTTTTGTGCGATCTCCATGATATGTTCGGATAAGTCGAACACTTGAGGGGTACACATCCTTAAATGTACACACCCCACCATGACTGGGGGCTTTTGTAAGTAGAAGCTTATCGTTATCCCGAGTCTAGAGCTCACAATATATGTGTCGTTTGCTAATATACATCTTTTTGGCCATAATATGCACCTCTATGACTTAAGTTTTTGCCAAGCTAGGTTTCCTTGCTCCTATGCTTATGCCCTACGTTCCCGATTGTTCGGCTAGGGCATAAAGGGAGCACCTCTGCAACATGTACCTGAGACGGGTGAAGCCAAAACCTAGTGTTCTTAAGGGAATAATTGGTCGGCAATCAAAAGACAGATTGTTGAAGTATTGCAACTACTTTAAAAACACTTCGAGATAGTTTTTGGTATTAGAGATCGCATACCCCGGCACGTGTACGCATAGTATGCCGACCCAACGAAAGGAACACTTAACGGAACTATTTTCCTTGGAACCCTTAACTCAAATTTTGTATGTTCAAGCACAATGACCGGGTTGCTTAGTTTCTGGATATAATACATACTTATTTCATTTCAAAAGAAGAGAAGTATTCGGAAACACTCCACCAGATTTTGTTCGGAGGACAAAAGCCAAAGGCCTGTGATGACAAAATTTTCACATGTTTGGATAAAAGGTACATGTTGACTAATACAAACACCTATTCCTTATCTACTCCATCTATAAGATTGTCACATACAGTCCTCCTGTGAGTACTTCGCAACTATCATTACTTGGTCATAAACCAACCTCACTAGAATGTCTTTCCCATCTGGTCCCTATGGTGCTACTCGGGCCATATGATTTGGGTCCAATTTAGTGAAGCGTGTCTTCACCATAGCCCAGGCTTCTCGTGCACCTTTGCAGCAGGCGGATGTCTTCCATAGCTCGAATAGGTATCAGGCACCTTTGGACAGGTCTGCCAGACCCTCCATACTTTCTGGAGGCGGTATCAGATGGCACGTATCTCATTCTCAGGACAACACCGGATGAGACAGGCTACGAGTAAAACCAACCCTCAAGTTTCCCCGAGGTGGGCCTGCAGGTGGCTCAGTTCGGACCAACACTCAGAGGAGCACTGGCCGGGGGGGAGGTTAAAATAAAGATGACCCTTGAGTCTGCAGAACCCAAGGGAAGGTATATGGTGGTGGGTAGGCAAATGGTAAAACCAAGGTTGGGCCTTGCTGGAGGAGTTTTATTCAAAGCGAACTGTCAAGGGGTTCCCATAACACCCAACCGCATAAGGAACGCATAATCAAGGAACATAACACTGGTATGACAGAAACTAGGGCGACAAGAGTGGAACAAAACACCAGCATAAGGCCGAGCCTTCCACCCTTTACCAAGTATATAGATGCATTAAAGTAAATAAGAGATAATAATGATATCCCAACAATCCATGTTCCAACATGGAACAAACTTCATCTCCACCTGCAACTAGCAACGCTACAAGAGGGGCTGAGCAAAGCGGTGACATAGCCAAACAACAGTTTGCTTGGAAAGGTGGGTTAGAGGCTTGACATCAAAATATGGGAGGAATGATATAGCAGTGGTAGGTATCGCGGCATGTCAAGGGAGCGAACAACTAGCAAGCAAAGATAGAAGTGATTTCGAGGGTATGGTCATCTTGCCTGCAAAGTTCTCAGAGTTGACGAAAGCTTGATCCTCGTTAGCATACTCAACGGGCTCCTCGATCACGTACTCTTCTCCCGGCTCTACCCAAAGCAAGAAGACAAGCAAGAGGGCCAACAATCAATCACGGTGCAATGCACAAGCAACATGATGCAAAACATGGCATGACATGCGGGATGTGATATGCAATGCATATGCGTGCTCCGGAAGGAAAAGATTGATCAAGGAATCAACTTGGCAAACCAAGTGTGCCTCTGGAAAGATCAGATGATTTCGGTCAAAATCGATATAAAGATCGCCGGAATCGGAAGCACGGTTTGCAAATGGCAAGCAAAACAAAAATAGCACAATTCTGCGATTAACAGCACGATGCCATCTAGAATGCAACAAGAAACTAAGCTACTGCACTCCAACATAACAACAAAGCACACAGAAGTGATCTACTCAAGATTCTTCACAAAACATGAACACTGAGCTACGGCTCAATCACACAAGAGTAGGTTCAAACAAGCATGGCAAAAGTGCAAAAGATATCAGCTTCACAGACTTGGTGAAAATACTACATGCCAGGAATAACAACAGGAAGCAATGTTTAGAGCAAGCAAAGAACATGCTACAGGAAAAGATCATAGCAATACAAGTCATGGAATAAATCTACTACATGCATAGAACAAAAGTCCCTTACTGACTATGAGCCAAAAAGGCACAGAAAATGTGATGTCACCCATGTAAACATAGCAAGTTTTATTAACAGTTTCAGACTTATGAAGGCATCTTTGCGAGCTTGATTCACTCACCACAAGGCATTGCATGACAAACTAAGCATATCAATAGCAAGATGACATGTTCATGAAGCTAACCATGGAAAGAGCAAGTTCATAGCATGCATGGATCAACTACAACACCAATGGAAAAATTGATTAACATGTAAACAATCTACCAGGAACATTTTATAGCAAAAGTAGAGCAAGATTAAGACATGCTAGGGCACTCCATAATTTCAAACAGGGGCATGGATGGATAGAACATAACCATATGTCCAAATCATCCTTACTGAAGCAACTCAAAACAAGCATGTATCTCACTGTAGAATCTAGTTTACATGGCATAAAATAATAGCAGAACAAGGACTTTGCAAAAACATAAGACCCTGAAAACAGCAATAACACGGAGGCTACTTTGCATGCTTGTGCTAGTCACCACAAAGATCACAAAAATGCATGGCAAGCACCTCTGTAAAGATGGCATGCCATAGATCAAAACACATGTAGAGCTCATGCCCATATGCAGCACACAGCAAATGTGACAAAAATGAAAAATCCTCATACTCTTATCAATAACAGCAACTAACAATTTATAGCACTCTTGCATCAGTGATTTGGGCATCAAGATGGACTCAAACAAGCATGACACAATGGAACAAAAAGAAGAGCATCTCAGAAGAACATTTTGATATATCATGCGCATGAAACGGAGCTACGCTCACAGAGTTATGATGCGATGAATAGGGCATAAAAAATATAGCAGAAAAGGACTTAGC
Organism: Triticum dicoccoides; assembly: GCF_002162155.2. NCBI lineage: Eukaryota > Viridiplantae > Streptophyta > Magnoliopsida > Poales > Poaceae > Triticum > Triticum dicoccoides. The sequence continues at coordinate 400,381,697 of NC_041386.1, forward strand.
CGAAAATCGGGGTCAACCATCCAATCTGGATCTAGGTTTGCAGGCACGTGGATCGAGGTTGGATGGAATCCTCATCGGAGACGATGTGGGAGGCGGCCGGAGTTGGGGCGAGGCACCTGTGAGGAGGACGGGGCCGGCGGACGAGGCGATGGTCAGCGGGGGGCGTGGCTCCCACGGCGGTGAATGGCGAGGCGCGCGGCTCCTACGGCGGAGCTTGACAGCGGCCGACACTAGAGCATGGCCGGTGGGGCGGCGTCGTTGTGCGCCGGCGGGGCGGCGGTGTGCGCCTCGGGTGGAGCGCGGGCGTAACCAGGCGGCGGGGAGAGAGGAGTGCGGCAGCTCGGGCCTCACGGGTCCGCTTCTGGCACGGCGGGCTGGCGGTGATGGGAGCGGCGCCGGGACATGTGTCGGCGTCTGGTTGGTGCGGGCGCGGCAGCGGCCGAACGTGTCTGGTCACGGCGGGGCGGGTTGATCTAGGGTTTGGACCCGAATTTGAGGAGGGTGCACATATTTATAGATAGGAGGAGGTGGGAGTGTCCAAATGGGGTGTAGTTTTGGACCATGCGATCGTGATCCGACAGCGGAGGACATGGAGATGAGTTGGATGGGTTATTGGGCCGTTTTGGAGGGGTGTTGGGCTGCAACACACACGAGGCCTTTACGCTTCCTCGGTTAACCGTTGGAGTATCAAACGGACTCCAAATGGCACGAATTTTGACAGGCGGTCTACCGGTAGTGTACCAAGGCCACTTGGCAAATTTCGGTCAATTCCGAGAACATTTAACACCCGCACACGAAAAGAGACAAAAGGGGGCGCCGGAGGACGTAGGAGTGTCGGATTGCAAAACGGACAACGGGGAAAATGCTCGGATGCATGAGATGAACACGTATGCAAATGCGATGCACATGATGAGATGATATGAAATGCATGAGAATAACAAAATGCGAAATGAAGACAAAACCCAACCACGAAGGGAATCTCATAACTTAAAGCTGGAAGTGGTAGAGTCGGAGTACAAATGCGGCAAGTTACATCCGGGGCATTACATGTCTCTAAAGAAATAAAATAAATACAGACGATCGAAATCTTACCCATTCAATGGGGGTGTACATGGAATAACCCTCCCGGCAGTTTAACCAGAGAAACTCTTCCTTCTCGCCCTTATCCAGATCGACCAAGATTGAGGCTAGTTCGGCTGGCGTATCTGTACCCTTCCGTTTGTAGCGGGACGTGTCATCTTCTCCGGTGTAAAGCCATAAAGGGGTTACTCCGGATTGAAGAGGGTGGACACACCTCTGTATTCCAATTGCCATAACCTCGACTATCGAGAGTTTGGTATGGGCTAGCAACCTCATCTTGCTAACCAACCTCTTTATATCCGCACTGTCCTCTTCCTTGGGGCTTCGGGGACGCCAGTTGAGGCTCTTCTTTAAAGGAGCATTTAAAAATTCTGGGAGGTCGTGCCGAACTGGATCCGGCAGCTGAACGTCATCCATATAAAAAAATTCCGAAGACCACTGCGGGTATACCTATTTAGGTGTTCCTACGAGGTATCCGGTGGCGGTGCCCACTACAAATATGAAACTGCCCCGGTGGCCGGGAACGAGGCAAAAGAACTTCCTCCATAAATCAAAATGGGCCTCGATGCCGAAAATAGTTCACATAGGGCAACAAAACCTGAGTTGTGCAAAATCAAACCTGGGGCGAGGTTGTGTAGTTGGGTGCCGTAAAATTCCAATAACTCAGAGGAAGGGATGGATGGGAAATCCCAAGCCCCGCAATAGGAATGGGACGAAGCACACCCTCTCCTCCTTTTGGGGTTGGCGAAGTTCTCAGCCATATCGTCGTTGTCGATTGAATATAATCCCGCTCGAACGGAGACTAGATCCATGAGGGGAAGGTAACCCTGCGTCTGGAGTCGGCTCAGCTGAAGATGAGGCACGGAGCAACTCTGCTAATCACCCTCTTGAGGACCATGGGGTCGAGAGGTGGAGCCTGGGGCACTGGCCATGACGGAAGGCTTTGTTCGTGGCTAAACTTGGCAGTTTCCCTTTTATTGAGCGATGTGGAATGGCATTAGGGGATCTACATCTCCTAATATAGAGGCCATCCGGGTGTGGTGAGGGGCCTATTTGCAAAAAGCATGGACCGCTAGTATTCACTAAGCACATGGAAATCAAAGCGACAATAGGGAGGAAGCGCAAGGGGTTATCGTTGGGCTGTCATTGGTCCGAACTATAATGAAGAACCCGCCTTGCAAAGCCGAAGACATGACCCAGATACTACATGAGCCGGACACTACGACATGCTCTGAAAACTTGGAGAAAGAACATCTCTCGCCTGTCGGTCGCCATTGACAATTGCAATCAGACCGTGGCTAAACTAGATGACCTGGAAAACAAAAGGGCCCTAACCATTCCTGAAAACAACTTCAGATACATTCTCAAGAAACACCTATTGAGTCTTCTTCAATATCAAAAACTCAACTGGAAAAAACACTGCACCATCCGCTAGGTTAAGTTTGGTGACAAAAACAAAAGGTTTTTCATGCTGTTGCCACTGAACGCTCCTGTAATAACAACATTGCATGTTTTCTAGATAGCAAGGGCAACCAAGTGGAAGATCGCACCAGCAAAGAGGCTCTCCTTTTCCAGACATACAAAGGTTGACTGGGCACAGTCTCACCCTTGTAGATGAAAGTCAACCTACATACACTCATCAATTACTCCAACAACCTTGATCACCTGACCGAAGCTTTCACACATGAAGATATTGATGCAGTTTTGAAGGAGATGCCTTCTTATTGAGCCCCTGGCCCGGATGGTTTTAGTGGAGCATTTCTCAAAGCTTGCTGGCCACTGGTCAAACATGACTTTCATGCTTTGTGCTCCCAATTCCATGCTGGTGATCCTGACCTAATGAGGAACAATGATGGCCTCATCACGCTTATTCCAAAGGTCCACTCCCCGGAGTCAGTCAATGATTATCGATTGATAACTTTACTCAATTGTTGCCTCAAGATGATTACCAAACTCCATGCAAATCATCTGCAAAAAGATCATATTACAGTTGATCCATCATAACCAGTATGGTTTTCTGAAAGGCAGGACCATCCAAGACTGCCTTGCTTGGGCCACTCAATATATTCATCAATTTCATGCTTCAAAATAAAAAAATCATCCTGCTAAAATTACATTTGCCAAAGCCTTTGACATAATTGATCATGGCCCTATGATCAACATCATGTGCCACATGGGTTTCAATGACAAATGGGTCAACTGGATCTAGTGCATTTTCTCCTCGGGACGTTCATCAGTTCTTCTTAATTGTGTACCTGGCCGACAATTTCATTGCAAGAGTGGAGTGCATCAGGGCAATCCTCCCTCCCCTCTACTCTTTGTTCTCACGGCCGACCTCCTACAAGATACAATCAACAATGCATACAGACAGGGGCTGATTGAACTGGCATTTCCGTGCCCAGGTCAGTCTGAATACCCCATCATCCAATACGCAAACGACACAATCCTAGCGCTTCTCACCTGTCCTTGTCAGGATGACATTGTCAAAAGAATCCTATCCGACTATGCAACGTCCATAGGCCTTAAGATTAACTTCTACAAGTCTACACTTATCCCTATCAACCTTGACGACGCTTCGGATAATGATTTGTCCCACATCTTTGGATGCACAGTTGGCACCATGCCCTTTACATATCTTGGCCTCCCCATGGGCACGTCGAAACCCACTATACAACACCTCTTGCGACTTGTCTATAGTGTTGAACGCCTCCTCACCGCCACGATTTCCATGATGTCATATGGGGGAAAACTCTCCTGGCTCAACACAACAGTCACCTCCATGCTCATTTGTGCAATGTGCACACTGAAAATACACCCCCAAATACTTGATATGCTAGACAAGACACGACGCAGATCCCTTTGGACCCAAAAAAGTGAGCAAGAAGAAAAATGCAACTTTTTGGCTGCCTAGGATCTGGTGTGCAAACCTAAAAAGCAAGGAGGCCTGGGGGTGATCGATCTAAAAATTCGGAACGAAGCGTTCCTTATGAAGTTTTTACACAAATTTTACAACAAGCAAGATGTCCCATGGGTTCACTTACTTTGGAATGCATACTATGCGGGTCAAATCCCTCATGCAACAAATGCGGTATGGTCGCTCTGGTGGCAGACGTGTTTAAGCTCACTCCCAAATACTGCGGTGTCTCACATGTACAAGTAGTTGATGGGAAAACTACCCTAGTTTGGAAAGATCTATGGATGGATGACACCTCGGTGAGCTCGCACCCAAGGGCCTTTTCAAATGCCATGCATGAAGACGCGTCCGTCAAAGATTTCTTGCAGAGCATGTCTTTGCACGAGCTCTTTCATCTGTCGCTCTCACCTGAAGCCCTTGAGGAAATTCGTGATCTTCAATCGCTTCCGTTACATCTTAACCACTCCTCGACATCCACTAACATTCGGTACTATGTTTGGGGGAAAACGGACATCAAGGTAGCCGACTACTACAAATTCTGTTTCAGAAATATCCAGTCTCACCCAACCTTTAGGCTCTTATGGCGCTCCAAATGCATCATGAAGATCAAAGTTTTCGGGTGGCTGCTCTTACATGATCGGCTGAACACGAGAAGTATGATGAAACACTGACACTATAACATTGGGGAGGTCTTCGATAGCCTTCTCTATGGGCTGAACATTGAAGAGATAGTTGACCAGATGATCTTCACCTGCCCATTCAGTCAGTCCTACTGGGGAAAACTTGATGTCAGCAGGCCTACTTTCAACTCAAGACTTGATCTAATCCACCAAAAACAAGAGGCTGGACATAACCCTCTTTTCATGGAGATTTTCCTCATAGTAGCCTGGAGTTTGTGGAAGGAGCAAAACAACAAGCACTTTAGGGGGGATTTGCCCTAGCACTGCATCTTGGATGGCAAGATTCAGAGAAGATTTTGGCCTACTGCAATAGAGAGTGAAAGAGGCCCATAAGACGACTGTAACTACTTTTTGTAACTCCCTAGCCAGATCACCTCATTGTTGTTTTGTTGTGTGATAGTATAATAGAGGTGCCTCCCTCCATCATCCCTCTCCATTTGAGGGGTGGGAGAGAGATACCACTTTGTAACAATGTAACCATGTAACTCATTATATATATACACACATGGTAGGAGCCTCTCCTACTGTCTTCCCATAAAAATGTAGTCAATAAATGAGAGAATTACACAACGAGGGGCTGAGACCAGGGACCTAGCAGCTCACCCAGTTCTTTTTGTTTTTGAGATAGAAGCAGGGTGTCAACTGCGTTGTGTGGGGCACTCTAGTCTGTCTAGCCAGCCTTTTATTTTATGTTCACCACAAGACCAGGTCAGTAGTTTTTTTTCTTTTTGAAAATGGCTAGCCCATTTTTTTGTTCTTTTGCAGAACACCCAACCGAGGCCTACTTGCTTTGTCAGCCCTGCTGGGCTACAAATCTTTCAAGCTGAGAAGAGTTTCATTTGGCTTGCCTAGAAAATGAGCTATCAGTAATGAGAAATGGTTTGTACATTTTTAAAACACATCAAACTGGCAATTATATTAAACAATTCATTTCGACATTTTAAATTACATTGATTTTTATGCGTGAACAATTATTTGGATTCTATATCGATATAAATTTAGTTTTCGAATTAATTTGAATGTGACTCGAAATTTTGGGATTAAAAACAGTTCAGACCACACTGAAATATGCAAAATTTTGTATAATTTTTAACCGTGCCCACAATATGGGTTGTAATGCTAACAAAAAGAATATGGGCTCCAAAAATCCTTAAGAATTAGCGAATGGGCTGTAAATTATTAGAAATAATGGTAGATGTGTTGTATGTTGTTTCCCACAAATTTGAGGTTGACTTGTCCGCCTACTATACTTTGACGCAAACGCTTTCCTAAAAAAGGTTGACATACACGCAACACCGTGTCAACTTAGTGAACACACGAGAGAGTGACTGTTGGATGTCCATCCAATGGCTGTCGTGCTTCTTCAATCTCCACTCTTCCTGCTCCAGCCACTCAAACTAGCGCTGGTGGGACTACCTGCTCCCTCCTCCTGTAGTCCGTTGTGTTGCCGCATAGGCCTCACTGCCCCACCGTACTCCCATCGCTAGCCTAGCCATCCCTCTACTCAGCCATACCCCATGTTATTCTCCGGCGACGGCAGCCTCACACTTCAGCCGAAGTAGTAAGCCCTTGTACTCCCCTCCGCATGGGAAACAACTGCCGAGTCGTCCCCAGCTCCTGGTCATTCCCTTCATAGGCCTCGCCGTCGTCCCCGCCTTGGTGCTCTCTACACGGCGTGGTCAACTTTGTTAAGGAACGACTTCCATCGGAAGAGGGCTGTATGTGGAGAGGCTGACAGCTGGGTCCACGACCGCATCACGGAAGTGCCTCCTTATGACGCGCAAAATAAAGATTCCTCCACCTGACAGCGGGGATGCACAAAAAAAACACCCCCACTGACAGCTTGGACCCACCAGCTATATCTTTGCATGCAAGGAAGTGCCTCCTTATTACACACAAAAAATGAATACCCCTGCTGCTAGGTGGGACCCATCATATTTGGAGGTTGACTTGTGGGCCTACTAGGTTGACGTGGACGCAGGGCTTTGTCAACTTAGTCAATATAAACGATTCTAGCTGTGGTGACTGTACGATGTCCATCCAAAGGCTATCGTTCTTCTTCAACCTCTGGTCTTATTGCTCCAACTGCACAAACCATCACGGGTGGTGCCGCCTGCTCCTGCCTCGCCTGGACGATTGTGCTGCCGCGCAGGCCTCACTACCACTCCTACACCAACCGCTGGCCAGGCCATCCCTCTACTCACCCACAACCCCTATTATTATGAAGTGACGATAGCCTCACACCGCAGCCAAACCAGTCAACCCTCGTACTCCTCTTCGTGTGGTCATCCACTTTCGTGTGTTCACTGATTCTGCATCGTCCCCTTCCTAGGCCTTGCCGTCGTCCACCTCCTTGGTGCTCTCGGCGCGGCATGGTGAACATGGTTAAGGAATGACTTCCATCGGAAGAGGACTGTACGCGGAGAGGCTGACAGTTGGGTCCACGGCCGCAGCAGGCAAGTGCCTCCTTATTACGCATAAATTAATTATTCCTCCACCTGACAATAGGGACCCACGGGATGGTACTCTATATTTTGTGAAAAAAAACATTTCCCCCTGAAATCTAGGACCCACCAGCTACATCTTTGCACGCAAGTAAGTCCGTCCATACTATGGGCAAAAAATTGATTCTTCCTCCTGACAACTGGGACCCACCAGCTATATGTTTGCACACAAGGAACAATTGGGACCCACCCGGTCGAAGCATACATAGATTTGCCTGTCTGGTCGCGAACATGTACGTACAGACTGGTCGATCGGTCTATCTATAGCGATGAACTATGGCCGAGTAAGGAGCAACATGGGTCGTAGTAGAGGCACGGACGTAGCATGTCATGGAGTCCCGTCTATATCCTGTACAGGTACGTATAGCCATGCTACAAGAAAGTAAATACGGCTACGTACGTACATACGGGTGGGGTCTCAAACACGTACATCGACATCGTCTTGTTCATCGGCAGCAAACCGGCTGGGTCGGAACGGAGGAAATAGTTTTGTGTTCATTGGGAGGCAACCGACTGGATTGGAATACGTCATGTTCGCCGGGAGCCAACCATCTTGGACGGAACAGCCAAAACGAGGTCTGGCATACCATAGAACAGAGGAAACAATCTTCTTAAAGACCGCATACTGTCGAAACAAGGTCATGTTCATCGGGAAGGATCTAGCATACCACAAAATGGAGGAAATGGACTTCAGTTCGAGTGCCTACGGTCTAAACGGGGTCCTGTTGATCGGCAAGGGTGTGGCGTACCGCAAAATGGAGGAAACGGACTTGTGTTGGAGCACCTACAGTCTACTGCCTCGCTCCAGCCTCCCCCAGCTACTGGTCATCCACGGGCTACTGTTCATCCATCCTCCACCGGCTACTGTTCATAGAGCCTCCATAGGGTCATGTTCATCCAACCCCAACCGGTTGGAGTATGGCGGCCTCCTCAGGGTCCTGTTCATCTAGCAGCAACGGCCTACTACCACGAGGTCCTGTTCATCCAACCCCCACCAGGAATTGTTCATCCACAGCCAACCAACCGGCTCGACTCACCACGTCTCGACTCGTTCTACATACCACGTGCATGGTAGCAACGGTCACTATTCATCAAGAGGCAACCAAACACCGGCTGGCTAGGTCTCTCACGGGGGCTCAATTGGCTTCAGTAAGCACCAGCAGTGATCGATCGCTCGGGTTCAGTTAGCAGCAGCACCGAAGGAATCGCTCGGGATCAGTCAGCCGCGAATGAATCACTCGAGTTTAGTTAACAGCCAAGGGATCGATCGCTCGGGTTCAGTAACGTGCGATTGCTCGGGTTCAGTTAGCCAATGCCTTGCACACATGAGCGTACACGAGAGAAACGTGCAAATCAGAGTGCATCACTCGGCCCCGACCACCTACCGTAACCGGAAAGTCGCCGATATTTTCCTCGCCCTCGCTTATACCATGATTTTTTCCATCATGGACGACCCAAAGAATGTCATGCAGCTGCGTCTCTGGCCCGCCCGGGATGAAAAGCCCAGTGATTATAATGACTTTTTGTCATAGAAGTACGAGCCCAACACATCTATGATGATATGTGTTTTTATCAAAATTATCGTCATAGAAGAGTTTTATAAGCATGACAGGAAAAAATTCGTTCGGCCCAAAATGTCACGGATGTGTCTTTTTTTGTAGTGGAGTGTAAGCCTTTATCTAGTATTCTCATCTATTCAGTGCATGGTATGTTGTAATGATATCCACGTTGTGAAGCGTCTCTGATATGCACTTCCATCCTTGGCGGGACTTCCAAGTTCCTCGAAGATAGGACCACATATTGGGTGAGAAATGTTGGTATTAGAGCCTTACCAACTATAGGAGCCCCCTTGATTAAGCAAACCATTGTTGAATCTAGAAAAAAATTGAGTCTAGTTATATATCGGAGAGTAGGAATTCTTTTTACTCATTATCTCCTTCATTGCTCTAGTGAGGAATTGTGACGTAGGTGTTTTGATTCTACTCCTCTTCCCCTTCAATTTTGTTAGGATCACACGGGTATTGTTGGAATTGTTGTGATAACAATGTGATGGCATTCTGTCTAGGTGCCTCCTATTTATGTTTGGTGTCTGGGGGAGTTGAGCTCCAAGGTGTTCTTGTCACATTCGCTATGGTTTCAGTTCCCGAATACTAGAGGACGCCAACATCAAAATGCTTCTATAATTTCTGTGGTGGCAAATAGTACCGTGGCTTATCCCTGGTACTGGACGAGATAGCATGCAGATGAACAAGAATAGTACCGTGGCTTATCTACCAAGACTAGTATCATAGTTTTTTTTGAAGGTCTGAGGTAGACGACTTATGGAGTTTTATCTCTCGGTTATTGATAGCCTACAAGTGAACAGGGTTTAGTTGTAGCTTTTCAATGTAAGAGTATTGATCCTACACGGAGCACACAAATTAGGATTTTGCCCCTTGTGAAGAATTGTTTAGCTTTGTGCATGCAGATTAATGTAGAATTGAAGCAAAGTGAGGGCGGATTTAAATAAGAATTTAGCAAAATGGTGACATGTAACTAAATACCATGAAAGTAAAATAAAGCAAGGACAGTAAAATGGTGAAACAACAGAATTAAAAAGGCATTCTCAAGGAATCCGGAATTCCCATTGGTATGTTTCTAGTACTACTATGCATAAGCATAACATGAATGGATACTTGAGGCACCGTTGGCAATTATGCTAGGAGGAGCCCGGAACAGAACATGTTCTACTCGTGGTAGACTCCGTGCCACACACGCCACCGTCATAGCCTCCCCCAGAGGGCTACAACTCATGACAATTAAGGGTTTACACCATGGATGCAGCCTCACTAAGGGTTCTTCATGATCCCCGGTCACTTGTAAATGTTAGGAGAAGTAGGCTTTTACTGTCACCTTAAATTACCTCCATATCCTAAACCTATGTGAAGATAGTGATATACTTGATGGCCTACAAATGTAAAAATGTTGAGTGGCCCCCCTTCACAACATTCACGAAGTTATTAAACTAAGCATTCAACAGGTGATCATATATCAACATTATTCATTTCAGATCCTACACATACCAAGGTTCTTCCATGTCCCTGAGAACTAGGGGTCTACTCACACACAAGAACAACAAGCATCATGAGGATGGTAATGGGATACATGGATGAATTATTCAACGGATACACCGTAGGATCCACGAGGGTTCTTGATGATGCAGATGATGATGATGATGATGATGATGGAGATGGTGGTGATGTAGATGTTGATGACGATGTCTTGCGTCTCGTGGTGAGAGGAATCCCCCTCTTCTCTTGGTCGATCCTCCCTCTGTATGGTATCCGGAGGCTAGGGTTTTACCTTCTAGATGAGTTTCTTGAGTCTCTGTTCGTCCCATCTATGATCCGTTTCCATGAGTTGCAAATAGCTGATCCCCTGGAGACGGTGACACGCCAAATCACCGCTCATGCAAGCACTAGCAGTCGCATGGAACATCGTCGTTTGTGCTGGAGTCACAACAGCGGCTGTTTCTTTGGCCTTCTTGTGTGATTTTTCTATCGAGTGTGTTTTATCACCTCTAATACGTGATTCCATTATTATATTTGGGTGATTTCTCCATAAAATGAATATTTCTCCAAAAGACGTAACCTGGAGGATCATCAACAAAAAGAAGTGCACGAACGTAGTAAAATTCCACAAAGCCCACCATGTAGGCACAAAATATAAGGAAAAACATCATGCAAATTGGACTCATCAACTCCCCCAAGCTTAAGTCTTGATCGTCCCTTAGCATGTATCGTGGCCTGTAAAAATGATGTCGCCCTTGTGTTTATAAGATACGGATTCAGGAGTATGAGTACATAACTCCCAAGAAGGACGTTTGTTGAAGAACATGTATGTGCAAACAATAGCCCATACTTACTCCGGTGATGATCATACAGACATCCACATCTTATCATTTAATTTTAACAATGACAAGTAATAACTTCATACCCTAGCTCATTATTGCTCCAACTAGCAAGTGGTTTTCTTATTCCTTTATTTTTCTCATAGAACTTACTTATTAAAAATGGTTTTGTCTCTCCTCATTGAATCATACGAGGGCTTAAGAGACACTTGAAATGTAAGCCAACCTTATTTCTTAGAGAGACATCATTTCCCAAATTATTTTATCAGGGTATTAATTTATTTACTTGCCCTTAAGTGAGTCGAAACATTAAATGAGCTAGCATATATAGTTGCTTTATCTCCCTTCAAAAATTTACACAAATAAGATGTGGGGGACTTATAATCATCATAAGGATCAATATGCACTAATCATTTGGGTCACATCAACCATCAACCACGTTATTTAAAAGAAAGCAATGATCTCAAACATCAAGATATCCCAAAACTCACTCGAAAGGATCATCCCTTATTCAAGAGGAAAAATCGATAGTTAAAACTTATTGAAAATAAATCCTCATTTATTTTGGGAGAAGGAAAATGCGTAAAGGTAAAGATAGAAAGTGCACATAAATCTCCCCCACGCTTACAATCAAGCTGGGGACATCCAGGCACTAAGCATTATATGCTCACTCTTGGGAATCACAGTAGGTAGCACAGATGCTCTTGAGTTTCTTCTTCATCCCCTTAATCACACCTTGCTGGTCATCTACAGCATGGGTCAAAAACTCAAGTTGTGTAGTATTATTGTTGGGGGACTCAATTACAAGATTGACTTTATGTAGAAGGCCATCAACCCGTGCCTACAAATCTTTACTCAATAACCAGTAGGAATCAATCCCATCTCCAGTCTCACTAACACGGGCCTTGTAAACTTTCTCCAATTCCCGAATCTTTTCCTTCATCTCCTCTAGAGTTGATGGCTCCTTTCCCCACTCAGAACCGCAGATATTGAATTGATAGGGATTAGGAGGTTACCCATCTAGAGTAGTGTCCTCATCTCCCTCCTTTGCTCGCTCCTACTCGATCTCCACCACCTTGGCCTTCTTCTCCATCTCCCTCTTCTCTTCATGACGTTCTTCCTTGATGCTGAGCTTCCTCAGGTATTCCAATCCCGAGGGAACATCATCATCCAAGTTGGGGAAGGGGATGATAAGAGCACAGGTGGACGAAGTCTTCTTAATCATGGCAGTGATCGTGCTTGTTTCTGCAACTAAGAGCTTTTTGGAGGTGATGGAAAGAAAAGAATATGAGAGATTAGATGGTTTTAGGTTTATGGGTATCCTTTCTTTCCCTTTTATATAGTCTTAACTATCAGTGTCAAAATCGGCCAATCTTGGGTAGGGGGTCCTAAACTGTGCGTCTGAGGATCGAAGGTAACACGAGACAAAGGGGACACGATGTTTACCCAGGTTTGGGCCATCTTAATGGCGGTAATACCATACTTCCTGCTTGATTCATCTTGAATAGTATAGGGGTTATAAGAGTTGATCTACCTCAAGATCGTAATGGCTAAACCCTAGATGTCTGACCTATATGAATTTTGATAGCCTCTATAGACTGAACCCTCCAGTTTATATAGACACGGGAGGGGCCTAGGGTTGTACATGGTCGGTTTACAGAGAAAGGAAGCATACATCCGGACGCCAATCGTGCTATTCATGCAAAGGAGAGTCCTATCCGGACACGGCGGAAGGCCTGCTACCTTGTATCTTCACGGCCCATCTGTCTGGCCCATGTCACATAGCCCGGAAACCCGCGGACCCCATAATCCAGGACTCCCTCAGTAGCCCCTGAACCTGTATTTCGATGACGATGTGTTGGGCGTGCTGATTGTCTTCGGCATTGCGAGGCGGGTTCCTCCTCCGAATACTTCAAAGTGGTCTTCTGAATAAGAGATCTATATCACGCTCTGCATAACGGCCACAACCCTCAAGCACGAAGGCAATATACTTAATCAAAATAAGGCTTCTCAACTGATAACTTTTTCAGCAAAAACATTACGTCTGGCCTCTTTACCATTTTGAACTGTTTTCAGCCTCCCACTTCGTGTTTTGAGACGCGGCCTCTATTGACACATCTTGTCAAAGCAGAGATCATGTCCCCTTATTGTGGGATTATCATAAATAGGGTTTGGGTAATCCAAACATGTCATTCGCATGACCCCTTGGTAATAGTCGAGTTTTAAGGCTTGTGGGAGGCGCTTGATATTCACTGCCTATATAAGCGGGTACAGATCCATCTTTTTACCCCATGCCTTATTATTCCCTCTGCCTTCCCAGCCTCGAGCTCCAGTGCCCAAGCTTCGATTTTTCCACCGCCCAAACCTCTCCAGCCATGGCCGGATCCGGCTCATAGGGCAAGTGGATGACCTCCTCTGTCATGGAGAAGGACGTTAAGGAACTCTGGAAAGAGGCGTACCTGGCTGCGATTATCACGCACAGGCTCCCTGCCAAGAAGCAGATCATCCCTACTCCTGATCCCGGCGAGAGAGTGGTGTTTATCCCCCACTTCCTCCGCGGACTAGGATTTCCTCTCCACCCTTTCATCTGCGGCCTCATGTTATATTACAGGCTAGATTTCCACGATCTAGCCTGAAATTCCTTCCTCCACATTTTGGCATTCATCATCGTGTGCGAGCCGCTCATCTGCATCCTCCCCCCCCCCACTTCGGCCTATGGCTTAAGGTCTTCAATGTGAAGCCGAAGGTGGTCGACGGGCAACATGCGGACTGCGGCGACCATGGTGAGCAAGCTCCCCAACTTCACCTAGCCCAAAGGGGCCTTTGTGGAGACCGTGAAGGTGTGGTAGCAGGAGTGGTTCTACATCACAGAAACCTGCGGCACCACATGGGGCAGCCACTCCTGAGTTTATATCCGGACCCCCAATGTTTCTCGTGTCTTGGATCAACAAGGGTCTGGATTGGGCGTCGTCCGATGAAGTGATGGTGCTGCAAAAGCGCATCAAAATATGATAGAGAAGAACACCAATCTCACGGATGTGATTCATGTGATGTTTTTCTGCCGGATCCTCCCCTGCCAGCTCCGGCCACTCCACATGTGGGAGTTCAATCTGGAAGGGCCATGGAACCTGCAGCAATTCTTTGGCACAACACACAAAGAGATCTGGAAGTATCTCTTTGAGGCCCAAAAGACGTGGTCGGAGACGACTGACGACATTGGCCTTGACAACGCGCATCTGTCCACCCCGGTAAGCATTTTAGTTTCCGAACATAAATTTAGTTTGCAAATCAAAAGGTATGCTGACCCTTCCATCCTTCAATCAGGGCTGTACAAAAGAAGGCGGAGCGGATCAAGTGTCTGGCTCCGCTTCCCGAAGACCTAGCCATTCCCCTGCTAATGAGGATGCTGGTCCCAGCGCCATATTAGGCTCTGGAGAAGAAGGCCAAGAAGAAGAGAAAGGAGGCCAAAGGTGGCCTTCGCCCTAAAGGCACTTCGGATGCTGTGTCCGGAGAGATGAAAGCTCCCTCCTCCCACAAGGGAGATGAAGATGAAGAGGAGCAGGAGGCAGAGAGCGATTCTCCCCTTAAGGGTGGAAGAAGAAGAGGGCGGCCTCCGTAGACCCAGAGGCGCGAGTCCAAGAGAGGGAAAATATCTCCTTCGGATCAGATTCAGATGAAGAAGTCATCCCCGAGCGGCGCCCTAGGATGAAGCTCCAGACCGCATCGTAAGTATCCGAGTTTCCTTACATATATCTGGTCTTTTATGATTGTAGGATAACATGTTATATTGTGTGTTTCAGTCCGGCCCATGACGTCCCCCAACTATCATCATCTTCGGGGAATTCTCTAGCGCCGGAGATGGTGGAGAGAGAGATGCCTCCACGGGCCTCCATGCCACCCACCGCGGATGACACCGAGGTGTTATCCCAAAGGACCTCTTCGAGTCACGGAGAGGTGCGGGTGAGGGAGTCCTAAGCTAAGGGGTCCTCAGGCGTCCGCCTTGTTAGTCATGGGCCGGACTGGTGGGCTGTGATGATACGAAGACCGAAGACAACACCCGTGTTCGGATGGGACTTTCCTTGACGTGGAAGGCAAGCTTGGCGGCCAACTATGTAGATTCCTTTCTCTGTAACCGACCTTGTGTAACTCTAGATCCTTCCCGTGATTATATAAAAACCAGAGGGCTAGGTCCATAGATAGGACGAATACTCATTATCATAGACATACCAGCTAGACCTCTAGGGTTTAGCCATTACGATCTCGAGGTAGATCAACTCTTGTAATACTCATATTCATCAATATCAATCAAGCAAGACATAGGGTATTACCTCCATAGAGAGGGGCCAAACCTGGGTAAAATATCGTGTCCCCTATCTCCTGTTACCATCAACCTTAGAAACACAGTTCGGGACCCCCTACCCGAGATCCGCCGGTTTTGACACCGACAATGGTGCTTTCATTGAGAGTTCCACTGTGTCGTCGACAACGAGATCGATGTCTCACCTTGTTTGCAAGGATAATATCACCGCCGAAGGAACGCTGGCTCCAGGCCAGACACTCCGGCTGGGCGTCTTTACCATGACCGCCCGTTCGGTCATTAGGCCGACGATGATGACTTCTTGGGTCATCGAAAAACCCCTTCGTATCGACTCCGAACACTCCAAGCTGATGGATCCAACAAAGCTTTCGTCCTTAAACGAGCTCCTAGATTGCATAGCCGCCCTAGGGGTCGCTACAAACTACGATCGGATTGGGCTTAAACCCTATCAGAGAGAAACCAGATCTCCACCGATCACCCACCAGATAGCGGTAGTCGTGGAGCGAGTCAACAACTCTTCCTCCATATTAAGGACGGACTATGTCCGGATCTCCGGTCTCGAAGAGCCGGACACCTACCCGCAAGGTGATGCATCCTCCGCTCCGAACATAGAAAGCACTAGTGGACACGCTTGTGGATGAGCTCGCGCTGTTCCAGGGGCCAGGTGGCGAGCGGGAGAGGCTTGGGCGGCGTTGAACTGAGCAGGGGCTGTCGGCGGCCGTGGCGGCTAGCTCCTGGCTTGCCGGAGCCGTGGCGAGGGGCTGCTTGGCGTGATGCGGTGAGAAGGGGAGTGTGTGGCACGGCTCTGCAGTGAGGGCAAAACCAGGGGCGCGACGTGGCGGCTCGGGCGCGGCACGTGCAAAACGCACGCTCTGCTCGCGCTCCGAGTGTGCACGGCACTCGTTCGACGAAATGCCAGGGCGACCAAAATTGCTAGGGAGCTAATGCAAATCCACAGGCCTGGGTTAGAGACATATTGAAGGCTACTAGACAACTTGGTTTGGACAAGGGACAAGTTCACAACACAAAACTTTCAACCATGCCAAATCTGTCTATGCACACAGGGTGTTTGACAAAATGCCAGAGGCATTTAGGAAGTTCTTGGAGTGGCCAAAACTTCCAGAGTGGGGTCTCTTTAGATGAAAAAGATGGTGGTGAGGTTAGTTTGTGAAAAGCACAAACTTGTTAGTGCAAGTTTTACAAAACTTCAATTTTGGACAGAAGGAAAAAGGCATTATTACATGCACCAAAAATATTCAAATGGGTGCATGCTCCTGTACTTAGGGGTTTTGTAGGGTTGACTACAAGTAGGAGAAAGAACAAGGTCACTGGAGCAAAAGTAAATAGGGTTGCAGTAGAAATCACAAGGCTGGACCAGAATGGAAAAGAGGTCGATTCACTCAATTTTTTCAAAGGACATCACTGGGTTTTTGCATAAAGTTGAATCATGTGCTACTAACAACATCCCATAATTTTGGTGGAGGCTAGAAAGAAATATTTAAATGAGTTGTAGTGCAAAATTGCACTCTGGACCAAAGAAGAAAATCGGGTGTAGAGCTCAAAATATTTCATGAATAAAAGATATTTTTGCATAAAAGTGATTTAAAAACATCACAGGACATCTCCAAATTTTTGTTGGAATTTTAAGTGAATTTATCAAATGGTTGTAGTTCAAATATGGCCATGTAACCTTGAAAAACCATTTTTCAAGAAAATAAAGATCAAGCAAATTAATTATGTAATTAGTTATACTGATAAAAGAAAAGTTTTTCTTGAGAGGTTAAACAAGTCCAATAACATATTTGAAAGGTTTTCACTTTAGGGAACAACTCCATGATAATAAGAAAGGAAATGTTTCAAAAAATCAAAAGCAAGTCCAAAAAATCAAAGTTTTAATTCCTGGGAAAAATTTTAATTTAATAAAACAAGGCCAAAAAATTTTTGGGGTGTCACATCGCTCAGGTTCATTGATCCGAAACAAGAAATGCTCATGGCATGAAAAATGAGTCAGAGAAGTGCTCAATCCCTTTCCCACTCAAACCTCGATCCATTCGGGGGCTAATGATGAAGCTATGTACCTAGGGTAGGGGCATGGACCTGTCCAAACTGGCCTACCCAAGGACATCTCCAGAAGAAATCATCTTTCAATCGACTTGGAGGTGTTCCACTCGACAGACTCAAAGATACTCGACCAAGAAACAACCACTCGACCAAGACCAAGCCACTCGACAGTCAGGAGACCTAAAGGCACTCTGCATGCTAATGGTCGGTTATTAAGTAGCTTTTATGGCCATCATAGCACTTTATTACTAGCGTTACCAGTAACGCCCTGCCTTAATGTACATTGAACCCTTTGTAACGTGGGCTGGCTGGGGTCCTGGCGCACTCTATATAAGCCACCCCCCTCCTCAGAGACAAGGGTTCGCACCCCTTTAATTCATACACGCATAATCCAGTCGACCGCCTCCGGGCTCCGAGACGTAGGGCTATTACTTCCTCCGAGAAGGGCCTGAACTCGTAAACCTTGCATGCTTACAACTTCTCCATAGCTAAGATCTTGCCTCTCCATACTTACCCCCCTACACTACTGTCAGACTTAGAACCACGACAGGCAGCACTCCGATTGAAAAGAAAAGGAATTGAATAATAACTTGATAAGATGAGAAGATACTTGAAGAGATCAACAACATACAACCTCCAAAACTATTGAATGAATGGAACAAGAGGTAAGAAAGATCTCAGACAGCACCCTGGTTGAAAAAAAATGTGCAAGGCTTGATAAGGCGAAAAGAACTTGAGCAAAAGGGCACAACACTCCAGTTAAATGGATAGGCATGAAAAGAACATGATCTTTGACCAAACGAGATGATGGGTGAAAAGAACAGCAACACAATACCTCCAGAACAAAAGAATAGAAGATAGATAATTGAAATAGGAGAATGAAGAAGAAAATGCC
Organism: Triticum dicoccoides; assembly: GCF_002162155.2. Classification (NCBI taxonomy): domain Eukaryota; kingdom Viridiplantae; phylum Streptophyta; class Magnoliopsida; order Poales; family Poaceae; genus Triticum; species Triticum dicoccoides. The sequence goes on from NC_041386.1 coordinate 400,400,038, forward strand.
AACTTCTGCCACAAAAGAGCTTGAAAAGGCATCTTTAGGAGAAGGGTCGAACGGAGTTGTTGGAGCATCAACAACGAAAAGAATAAACTTGATATGGTCTTATGGAATGCATCCCAAATTAAGAGGTGACAACCAGCCACTTACGGGAAAAAGAATTGGATTGATATGAACAAGGAGACGAGAAACTTATATCACCGGGAGGATGAATGAAGTACTTGGATCATTTATGAGCACCATAGATAGCAACAGTCCTTAGGGATGGCTTTAGGTGAAATATAATCCAAGATAATACCAATGAAGAGATTGATGGATTTAAAATATGTCATTCTAAACAACATGTGAATCATGGAACTTGAACTCAAATTATCAAGAATGACATAATACCACCTTCAATGATATGGAAGAAAGAATTGCACTCCGGATTGCAAGATGAAGAAACTTAAGCTCCTTAGAAAAGAATCTTGATGAACGCTTCGAGAAGGAAATAAATCCTTGATGAACCATCATGTATAGCCTCCAGGAAGAAACTCTGGTAACAAAAGAATAAAAAGAAAGAGAAATTGAAACCACAAGGTGAATCCTTGCAATGATTTAGATGGATATTCATGATGATGAAAGCTTGGAACTCCGGGAAAAAGAAAAGATGAACCAATTGAAACCGAGAATTTGATGAACCTCCGGAATAATTGAATTTACTCGATGAAACAAGAATAAGAATTACATTATGCTTATCCTTCACCAATTTAAATTGATGACAAGCAACGGATTTGTCATGCTACTTATTCTCGTAGAAAGGATTAAGATAGATATAGCGTAAACTTGAGAAGGTCTTCGACGAACCACCGGTATGGTTGAAACAACGAATAAATTGATATGATAACGAAGGAAGAGAAATCTTGAACGAACCACCGTAAGAATTAAAATGACCAAGGAAAAGATAAGGACAATACCGGGAAGAATTAGCAAATGAATGAAGAAGCTTGAGAGAATTTAGATAAATGAGAACGAAGCGATCACGAGCTGATAAGAGAATACTTGAATGATGCACCGATTAGATTTGGAGAATGATAGCTGAAAGCTGAGAATGAATAAATCTTCTGAAATGATGGGCTTCGGAGAATCAAACAGAAAAGACTCTTGAATTGCTCCGGAAGGATGAAAAGAATTTCCACAATAAAACCAATTATGAGAGGATGGCCTCAAACTAGAATCACGAATCTCTAAGAGAACGGATAAGATATGGAGGAAAAACTCTTCTTCGGTCTTCAAAATCCGAGAATGACAATGAGAAACACCACCAAGAATTGTTGAGGAACTCCGTAATGAAGAATGGAAAAGGTTGAGCCAACGATGAAAAGAATTTAACCGATCTTGGAGAAAGGCATTTGACTGATGATAAATCATTCTTATGTCAAACTTTGAGATGAATATGAGAATAACTCCGGAAATTAGAAGAGTCAGGTAAGATCCTGGGGAAAAGACCTGTGGGTTAGGGGCCACTCAAAAGATACACCGTAGAACAATTTAAAAGAGAGAATGCACTGGTTGAATTAAATGACTTGACTGAGATAACATCCTCGAAAGAGCTTGAACGAATGCAGAGTGGAAACACGAATCTTTGAGATACCTTGAGCACTCCGGAACAATTGAATAGCGAGAAATGGATGATTAAGAGGTGCACCGGCAAGAGAAGACATTTGAAACGAGGAAAGGATATGATCAACAAAGCTTGACTTGAATCCACCGGAGAAGAAAGAGAACGAACAGTGATGGACTTGAAGAGCAACTTCATTAGAATAACTGGATAAGAACATTGACTGAAAGAATGGATTGGGTTCTCATCCACAAAATGGATAGTTGAATAAGGAATCTCAGTCCTTGAAGAAAAAAGGGTGGGAGGGTGGGAAAACAAAGACAACTTGGAACGGATGAAGCAAACACAGTTGAGAAGAACTGTAATTGAATCTTGCGGATGTTGAAATGATCGGATCCACTTGAAGAGAAACACGCCAGTGAAAAGAAATTGGCATGACAATCTCGATTATCATGAAGGATTGGTATTCACAACGGAGTATGAGAACACCGCTTAGGAACAGGTATGGAATCAACATTTGACTTCGAAGCAACCCGAATACCACAACTCAAAACAAAAAACAAAGGATTGGCTTGCAGAATAAGCCGGAACAAACATATGATAGAGATTTTGTCCGAAGTTTTCATGGTGGGGCCTACACGGGCTCGATCGTACAACACCATCATGTACAAGGCAGTGCACATGACATACGAAGCGTCCCCGAGTCGGCATAGCCAAGGACTCTTTAAGACACAACGAGACCACTTTAAAACCAACCGTGGATAGGCGGACCACTAGACGTCGAACCCCAATTTCATATCATACATCCGTCAGAAAGATATCCTACGAACTACTTGAATTCCCACTTATAAACTCCCGAAACTTTCCGGTTATGCAATCAGGTGTTGGGGATACAGGGGAAGCATAAAATCTCACCCAAATCTAGCAAATCCTACATCCAGCTATATCCATCCTTCAATACATAACCAAGAAACCTTCAGAAATCATCTACCTCAACCTTCGAAAAGCATCCATTATACAAGTTATGGCAATACTCCTGAACTCCCGCCCCAGTACTAGGTGGCGTCAGGGTTATCTCACCAACAACTGCATAAAAGAGATTTTCGATGTCGGCGAAACTAAACTAAGGTATTCCAGAACTGCAACAATAAAATTGTGACAACAACACCTCGGAGCTCAACTCCCCGGGACACTGCCACAACCCCTAAATGTCAGGAGGCACCAAGAACAATGTTCTCATCACAAAACCATCAGAACGATTCCAAGATACCCGCGTGATCCTAAATTTTTTTTAGTGAAATTTGAGAAGAGAAGAGTGAAAACTCTATGTCAGGATGCCTCACCAGAGCGATGAAGGGACTGGGGAGTAAAAGAAGTCCTAACTCTCCGATATATATAATCCTAAATGACTCAAAACATTTTTTCTAGACTCAACAACGCCAGCTATTCGATCAAGCAGGGGGCTCCTAAGGTCGGGGAAGGCTTTGATTACCAACTTGTAACATCCTCGATGCGGCTATATCTCCCACGTGTCGAAGCACGACTTAGAGGCATAACCGCATTGAAAGCAATGTCGCAAGTGAGGTAATCTTCGCAAACAACCCATGTAATAGAATAAGGGAAAAGATACATAGTTGGCTTACAATCGCCAGTTCACACAAATACATGAGTAAAGCATTACATCGTCCAAATACAATCAGGGCTCGACTACGGAGCCAAAATAAAAGAAGACTACCCCAAATGCTACACAGATCCCCGATCGACCCCAACTGGGCTCCACTACTGATCAACTAGAATGAAACAACACAAAGGGCAAGATCTTCATCGAGCTCCTCCTTGAGCTTGGTTGCGTCATCTGCACGGTTCAACGGCACCTGCAAGCTGGTTTTGGAAGTATCTATGAGTCACGGGGCCTCAGCAATCTCACACCCTCGCGATCAAGACTATTTAAGCTTATGGGTAAGGTAAAAGGTATGAGGTGGAGCTGCAGCAAGCGACTAGCATATATGGTGGCTAACATATGCAAATGAGAGCGAGAAGAGAAGGCAAAGCACGGTCGATAAAATTATGATCAAGAAGTGATCCTAGAACAACCTACGTCAAGCATAACTCCAACACCGTGTTCACTTCCCGGACTCCGCCGAGAAGAGACCATCACGGTTACACACGTGGTTGATGTATTTTAATTAAGGTCAACTTCAGGTTGTCTACAACCGGACATTAACAAATTCCCATCTGCCCATAACCGCGGGCACGGCTTTCGAAAGTTCAAATCCCTGCAGGGGTGTCCCAACTTAGCCCATCACAAGCTCTCACGGTCAACGAAGGATATTCCTTCTAGCGGGAAGACCCGATCAGGCTTGGAATCCCGGTTACAAGACATCCTCGACAATGGTAAAACAAGTCCAGCAAGACCACCCGATGCGCCGACATTCCGATAGGAGCTGCACATATCTCGTTCTCAGGGCAACACCAGATAAGCAATCCGTACAACTAAAACCAGCCCTCGAGTTTCCCCGAGGTGGCGCTGCAAGGGGCTCTAGTTTGGACCAACACTTAGACAAGCACTGGCCCAGGGGGGTTAAAATAAAGATGAGCCTCAGGATGCGTGACTCCCAAGGGAAAAAGGCTAGGTGGCAAATGGTAAAACCAAGGTTGGGCCTTGTTGGAGGAGTTTTATTCAAGGCGAATTGTCAAGGGTTTCCCAATATAACCCAACCACGTAAGGAACGCAAAATCCGGGAACATAACACCGATATGACGGAAACTAGGGCGGCAAGAGTGGAACAAAACACCAGGCATAAGGCCGAGCCTTCCACCCTTTACCAAGTATATAGATGCATTAATTAAATAAGAGATATTGTGATATCCCAACAAAATATCCATGTTCCAAACATGGAACAAGCTCCAATCTTCACCTGCAACTAACAACTCTATAAGAGGGGCTGAGCAAGCGGTAACATAGCCAAACAACGGTTTGCTAGGACAACATGGGTTAGAGGCTTGGTTCAACAATATGGGTGGCATGATAAGCAAGTGGTAGGTATCGCAGCATAGGCATAGCAAAAGAGTAAGCAACTAAGCAAGCAAAGATAGAAGTGATTTCGAGGGTATGGTCATCTTGCCTGAAATCCCGCAAGGAAGAAGAACGAGTCCATGAAGAAGATAAACAGACATAGTCAAACGGATCCTCACACACACGACGTTATCGGAACCAACCCGAAGAAGCAACACCGGAAAGAAGCAAACAACATAGTAAACAACCAACACATCAACATGGAATGATGCACAATCGAGTATGATGCATGTCCGATTTAATGAAGCATGGCATGGCAAAGTGCACAAACAATACTACAAATTAAGTGGAGCTCATTATGCAACGGAGTTACATATTGAAGAAAACACCACATGACTTATTTAGTTCTCTGTTGTTTATGTACCCAACAATATTAAATGTTGTTAGCATGGCAAGAGGATGAAGCAAATGAAAACTACCTAACTAGGCAAGTTTAAATGAGGCCGGAACAACAAGCAACAAGTCCGGAAAAATCCTCATCTGCATATTTTGGTTGTGGTACTGTTCTACCCTAAACCATATTTTAGAGTTGTTAAAACATGCAAAGTAAGGCCACCATGTTAAACTAGGCATTTTTCTACCCCATTTACATATAAAGTTTGTTAAGTTTGGAGCTACGGTTAATTTGTTATGTTAAAGCATTTTAGCATGGCATAGGAGCATATTTAATCAAACAGCATTTTAAACATTTCAAACATAGATGAAAGTTGGATATTATGAATCTAGACAAAATTCTAAGCAAGTTTCATATAAAACTTATTTTAAACTGATGCACGGTTGGTGAGTTATTAAATGAATGTAGTCTAGGGGGTTTTCTGCAAAACTGGGTTCTCTGGAGTAAAAGATAAATTCGAAGACAGGAAAAAAAATACATCGGGCCAAAATTGGAGGCTGGCCCAACAGAGCAGAGGGGCTAGAGGGGCTCCTCACCCAGCGGTCAGCTCGGGCTGGGCCGAGTGAGGAAGAGATGGGTCGGCCCAGGGGATGGAGTTGACCGATTCACGATGGGACGGGGTCAAACAGGCGAGCGAGGTAGCGGTTGCGGGTGTGTCCTTCTGTTCGACAGGAAGCAGGAGCAGACGCGGAAGCAGAGCAACGACAGGTTTGGAGCAATGGCTACGCAGGGACATGCGGACGGTGCAGGTGGGCTCCGACGAGGCTGCCAGTGGTCGGGGACGAGGCCCAACCGGCGGGATCTGGCCAGGAATGCAAGTTCACGGAGGAGGCCGGTGACTTGGCATCCATGGAGGCTCCGGAAAAAGCAGAGGCGACGACGAGGGACTCGGTGCGGGGTCGACCACCGATGACAAGTTGGTGGCGGGGACGACGGGATCCGGCGGTGCAAGGGAGCTCCAAGGCGGGGAGGAACTGGCCGTGGCCGGCCGGCAGTAGGCGCGGGCGCAGGGGCTTGAGCAGGACGGCGACGAGGAAACTTGGGGCTCCGGCAGCGCCGGGAAAACGCAGACGGGTGGATCCGGTCCACTGGCGCCGGATCGGGCAACCGGTAGCGCGGACAGAGGAGCTTGGGCGCGGCGGCGCTCAGCGAGGCCATGGCGCGGGGTGCTCCTGTTGACAGAGAAAGGGAGAACAGAGAGAGATGAGAGAGGGGAAACGCAGGGAGGAAAATGGGAAGGAGAAGAAGGGGGTGTGGCAGTGCTCATCTTGAATGGAACTCATCGACGGCGACGCTAGGTGATCGAGGAGGGCGGCTGGCACTGGGGTTCCCAGAGTGAAGAAGGGGGGGCCAGAGGTGCTGGTGCTGCGGGCTTGAGGAGAAGCAGAGGAGGCGCAACTCGAGGTGGACGGCGCTGGTTACCGGCGACGAGGCAGGGCTCGGTGAGCGGGACGAAGCAGAGCAGGAGGGGGTTCGAAGAGCTCGGGTCTCACACCCTCGATGCGACTATAGCTCCCACGTGTCGAGGCACGACTTAGAGGCACAATCGCATTGAAGGCATATGTCGCAAGTTAGGCAATCTTCACAACATCCCATGATAATAATAAAGGGGAGATAACATAGTTGGCTTACACTCGCCACGTCAATCAAGTACATAAATAACATTACATCATCCAAACACTCATGGCCCAACTACGGCGCCAAAATAACAGAGAACCCAACATGCAACACGGTCCCAATCACCCCCAACTGGGCACCACTACTGATCATCGGGAAAGGAAACATAGTAACGTTGAGAGTCTTCGTCGAACTCCCACTTGAGCTCATACGCGTCTCCTGGAGCGGAATCATCAAGCCCTGCATCTGGTGTAATAGTAATCTGTGAGCCACAGGGACTCAGCAATCTCGCACCCTCGCGATCAAGACTATTTAAGCTTATAGGTATGGCAAGGTAAAAATAAGTGGAACTGCAGCAAGCGACTAGCAAGTATGGTGGCTAACTTATTAGCAAAAGAGAGCGAGAAGAGGAGGCAAAGCGCGAGCGTGAAACTAGAGAGCAACCTGCGCAAACATTACTCCAACACCGTGTCCACTTCCCGGACTCTGCCGAGAAGAGGCCATCACGGTAACACACTCAGTTGATTCATTTTAATTAATTAAGGTTCAAGTTATCTACAACCGGACATTAACAAATTCCCATCTGCCCATAACCGCGGGCACGGCTTTCGAAAATTCAATCCCTGCAGGGGAGTCCCAACTTAGCCCATGACAAGCTCTCACGGTCAACGAAGGAATAGACCTCCTCCCAAGACGTTCCGATCAGACTCGGTATCTCGGTAATTCAAGACAACTCCGACAATGGTAAAATAAGTCCAGCAACACCGCCCTCTGTTCTGACAAATCCCGATAGGAGCTGCACATATCTCGTTCTCAGGGCACACCGGATAAGCTAAGTGTACGGGAGCCAACGTAACCCAAGTTGCCAAGGGACGGCCCCGCACGGTGCTCTAGGTTGGACCAACACTCAGAGGAGCACTGGCCCGGGGGGGTTAAAATAATGATGACCCTTGAGTTCGTGAAACCCAAGGGAAAAGGCTAGGTGGCAAATGGTAAAACCAAGGTTGGGCATTGCTGGAGGAGTTTTATTCAAGGCGGACTGTCAAGGGGTTCCCATTATAACCCAACCGCGTAAAGAACACAAAATCCGGGAACATAACACCGATATGACGGAAACTAGGGGCGGCAAGAGTGGAACAAAACACTAGGCGAGAGGCCGAGCCTTCCACCCTTTACCAAGTATATAGATGCATTAAGATAACAAGATAATGTAATGATATCCCAACAAGTAAATAAATGTTCCAACGAGGAACGGCCTCCAATCTTCACCTGCACCTAGCAACACTATAAGAGGGGCTGAGCAAAGCGGTAACATAGCCAATCAACGGTTTGCTAGGACAATGGTGGGTTAGAGGTTTGACATGGCAATTTGGGAGGCTTGCAAGAAAATGGTAGGCATCGTAGCAATGGCATAGCAAAAGAGCGAGCAAACTAGCATAGCAAAGATAGTAGTGATTTCGAGGGTATGATCATCTTGCCTGCACAGTTGTCAGAGTTGACTGGATCCTCGAAAGCAAGCTCAACGGGCTCCTTGTTAGCAAACTCGTCTCCTGGCTCTACCCAAACAAGACAAACAAGCAACAAGGACACAATCAACCACGTGCAAACTCAAACAACACAATGCAAAGATGGTATGCTATGCGGGATGCGATGGGGGATGCAAAATGCAAGATATGACAGAAAATGCATGAACATGGCCTCAACTTGGAATTCCAAGTGTTCCACTGGAAAGATGAGATGAAATCGCTTGAAAACGATATAAAGAACGCCGGAATCGGAGTTACGGTTTGGAAATGGCAAGCGATTCAAAAATGACACCGGTCTGTGATTTTCAGCAAGTAGGCATCTAAATGCAATGAGATGAACATGCTACAGCACCCAAACATGACAACAAAATACATGGCATGGATGATTACAAGATTCTTAACAAAAGTCTAGCACTGAGATACGGCCAATTCATCCATTAACAGGTTCAAACAAGCATGGCAAAAATGCAAATGACAAACAGATCTCAGACTTAGTGAAATTAACACTTGTCTGGAATTTCAGATCAGGTAGCCCTCTTCGGAGCAACAAAACTACATGTTACAAGATCTGAACATGGCAAAGTAAAGCATGGCATGGAGATACTCAAAGCGCTTAACAAAAGTCCCTTAGTGACCTTGAGCCAAAAAGGACCAGAAAATACAATTGCAAGCATGTGAACATAGCAAAAACATAATCAGTTTTCAGACTTAGTGAAAACTGGCACATGCTGAAATATAACTCATGTAGGCATGTTTACGAGCTCTATGCACTCACTATGGTGCAAGTCAGGGCAAGACAAGCTATAAATGGCAAGAACAATAGCATAGCATGCACGGATCAACTACAACATCACCGGCAAAATTGCAAACAAGTTGACAATCTGCCCAGATTCACAAAGTAGCAAAAGTAGAGCTCGATTGACTCAAGCAAGGGTGCTCCATAATTGCAAACAAAGACATGGATGGATAGAGCACTACAGGATTAACAAAACATTCTTACTGACCATCCTCAAAAGAGGCACGGATCACTAGGAAACAACATGAACATATGGCATCATGAGATAAACAGCTCCAGGACTTAGCGAAATCACTAAGTCCCTCAAAACAGAGTTACTAAGTGCACCACTTTGCAAGCTTGCACTAGAAACCACACACATCCTAAAAATACATGGGTTGCACCTCTGGAAATATGACAAAACCCTTAACAAAACACAAGTAGAGCATCAGGGCATAGCATGCACACATTAATCATGGCAAAAATGACAAAAGTGCTAAACGGAGTAGCAGATCTGACAATTATCTCAAGTAGCCCTTTTCTAGCAGCATTTTGGGCATCAAGATGAGCTCAAATGAAAATGATGCAATGGAATGAAATGATGTAATCTCTGAGTTGAACATTTTGATATGCTATATGCATGAATCGGAGCTACGGATGCAAAGTTACGGAGCCATAAACATGAGCACTTGAACTAAAATTATCAGGGACTTAGACGAAATTTTACCCTCCAGATCTAGGGTTTCGGCAGGCACACGAACCGAGGTTCGCCGGCGACGGGCAGGGCGGCGGCCGGAGGGGGAGATGGCCGGGGCGGCCTCCACGGCGCGGGGCGCCGACGGTTGGGGCGGCGGCGAGACGGCAGCCGCGGCGCGGGGCGGCGCCCGCGGGCTGGCGGCGGCGGAGGGCGCCGCGATGGTGGCGGCAGTCGGAGGAGCTGCGGCGCGCGGCGCAGGTGTGGAGAGGCGGCGGCGGCTCGTCGGCGGGGAGGCGGCTCGGCCGCGGAGAGAGGAGGCGGGCGGTGCAGCAAGGCGGTCGGGCGGCGCGGGGAACGGGCCGCGTGGGGGCCCGGTTCGGGCTCGCTCGGGCCGCGGCGGCTGAGGCAATGTGGGCGCGGGGACCGACCAATGACGAGGAGACATGTGGCAGCCGAGCTGAATTCGGACGTGTACGTCGGTGCAGATCTTGTCCGGTGGCGCGCGAGGGGATTTTTAGGGTTTCGGAGGTAGGAGGAGATCCGAAAATCGGGGGGTGTTTAAATAGGCATAGAGGGAGCTAGGATAGTCCAAATGAGGTGTGGTTTTCGGCCACGCGATCGTGATCGAACGATCTAGATGATGGAGCAGAGTTTGATGGGTTTTGGGCCAAATTGGAGGGGTGTTGGGCTGCAACACACACGAGGCCTTTTCGGTCCCTCGGTTAACCGTTGGAGTATCAAACGAAGTCCAAATGATACGAAACTTGACAGGCGGTCTACCGGTAGTAAACCAAGGCCTCTTGGCAAGTCTCGGTCCAATCCGGAAATGTTTAGTCCCCACACACGAAAGAAAGCTAGAAACGACCACCGGAGGAGAACGAAGCGCCGGAATGCAAAACGGACAACGGGAAAAATGCTCGAATGCATGAGACGAACACGTATGCAAATGCAATGCACATGATGACATGATATGAGATGCATGACAACGACAACAACACATGGAGACAAAACCCGAACCCGAGGAAATAAATATAACTTAACACCAGAAACGGCAAGAGTTGGAATACAAATTGGGGAAGTTACATCCGGGGTGTTACATCGGGGATGAGGGGAGCACGGGCTCCTGCGGGATTAGGGCGGCGCGGTTGGAGGAGGTGGACGAGGGGATCAGGGAGGATCCCAATGTGGGATTTTGATAGTGGCGGCGGCGAGGAGGAATGATGGGACAGACTCCCTAGAATTTAGGGTTGCTGATTTATATAGTAGGTGGGTTAGGTTAGGGGCTAAACAGGTCCCTCTGATCGTAATCGGATGGTCGGGAAGAATAGGCTAGGGAGCCCATATAAGAAAAGGGAGACATTTTGTAGACGTTTGGGGATGATCCGGCCACAATGGTGGCGACAGCCCGGGTCGGGTCCGGGACAACTTTCGGACGCGCGCGAGGGGGGCTGCGGGCTGACGAGAGAGGTTGGGTTGGACCTGGCGGTAGGTAGTGAGTTGTGTAGATGGTCTCGAGCTGCGAGAAGAGAAGAGAGGGAGGCCCGGCGACTATTTTCGGAGACCGAAAACGTCCGACGAAGAGACCGGCTATACTGCCGCTATAGTTATCCGTTGGGCTATCAAACAGACTCCAAATGCGATGAAACTTGACAGGCGGTCTATCTACACTAAAATAAGACCACACGTCAACTCTCATCCCATTCCGAGAACATTTTCCGGCCACTTATAGAATACTATTTCGGACATGCTGCGGGCACGTCCAAGTGTGGTTGGGCTCAGAACGGACAACAGAGAGAACTCGGAGAACCCGGACAAATGCAAGTTTTAAAACATGATGATGCAATGCACATGATGACATGATAAGATGCAACACGCAAGCAAATGACATGGCAACAACAATGAATAACAGGAAGACACCTGGCACAACAGTCTCGGCGCATCACACATACCCTCCCGATATTTAGGAAGCTATTATAAAATATTCCATTAATTTGGAATTATCCATAACACACTTGCATTTCAGTTCCATGCCTCTTCTGCTTCAAGTTTCACCTCCAAACCTTGCAGATAATTGTTTCTCCATTTATCGAGGCCCTCTCTAATTTCTCAACATTTTTGGCCACTCCTAAATCCTAGTCTACATTCAACTCCTTTGAGGCAAGTTTAATAATTTTGGACTTAACTTCCCTGATTTTGTCGGAACCACTTTTGCTGGGTTGGAAATAATCCATTAAGCCCTACAAAATATGTCCCACCATCTAATTCTTCTTCATGGCCTTTTTTTCTTATTTATTTTGACCTCTCTCTCTATTTTTTTCTTCTAAAGGGAATAATAGAGAGAGAGCCCAGCCAAGATCTAGGCCCATCTGCGCCTAGGGGCAGCCCCCTTCTCTACTGGACTGGCCTCCAAGGCCCAACCGCGCCCCGCGCTAACCCTAGCGTCTCCTTCCCTCGTCCCCCATCTCTCGTTCCATCCTCCCGTTCGTTTTCCTCAACGCCGCCACCACACACGCAACACACCAGGAGGATCTCTCCGCCCGATTCCCCAGCTCCTCGTGCCCGAGGGCCTCGCGTGCGAGTTCGAACCCGAGCACCGGAGATGCTCTTCCTCCCGCTGACGTCCTCCCAGCGCCACCCCTGCCCCGCGTTGTACCTCCTCCCTCGGCTCCACGTCCGCTGCGCCGCCCTGGGTCTCCTTCGGCGTCGGCCTCCTGTGTCGCCGGTCTGCCTCCCCATCCTTACCGGAGCAAGCTCGCCGTTCGCCACCTCGCGCACAAGGACGCACCATCCTCGACCTCCTCCTAGCGCCCGCCGACCACCTCTGCTCCATTCCCTCCACGGCACCGCGGCCGGCCCTGCCTCCTTGTCGAGCTGCCAGAGTGGTAGTCGCCCGAGCTCTCCCTCGAGCGTGCCTCGCTCCATCGATTCTTCTACCCGAGCCCCATTGCATGCTGTCACGAGATCGTCAAGATGCAGGTCAACCCCGTCTAGATCTGGCTAGCCTCCGCTGCCCTTGCCCGTTCCCGGCCGGTTCTGACCCCGGTGGCCCATCCCCGTCGGAGTTGACCTCTACCACAGGCCACCCGCCAAGCCGCAGGAGCAGTGCCGCTGCTACCTTGCTTCTGCATCGTCCACCAAGACCCGAGGCCTTTTTTGGTGTTGCTTCATTTTGGATGTGCCAGCCTTTCCGACAAGTGTACGACAACACGGTGATGCGTCGTATACCTCTACCTTCGTCTTTGGAATCGCCAAGAATGCCAAGTACCTCGACGCCCGATGCCTAGAACGACTACCGTTGCCGAAGACCCATGAACCAAATACTTCAAGTTTAACTATGTCGCAAACGAGACCGGCGGGTCCGAAGACCCTAAGTACCACGACAACCCCGAAGGGATTCGAATTCGTCAAGTTCACCTTCGAAACGTGTACCCCTACACCGCAACAAAACGCCGAGTTCCTCTCCAAACATGTGTGCCCCTACCGCCGACCCCATTGATGTCAACCCGCGACCTCGATCCTCGACGGAGTGTGTACGACTATGACCCATGTATCACTACTTCCACGATGAAGTGAGTACAACTACCGTCGACATGCATTTCACCAAGTACCACTACCATCGTCCCAGAAGGGCTTGGAGTCATCAAGTACCTCTCTGAATGAACGTGAACCACTACTTCCTCTACGAACTTGAACCGCTCTGAGAATGCTCCTTTGGAAGGTATAACCCCGAGACGACCGTCCGAGAACGATTGCTTGTGTTGTATGAGATGTACCCTTTTCTGCACCATGTCCGTAGTGTCTCTCGCTTCCTTGCCATCGACTCATGGGACACCTGGTATCCGGGAGCGCCCCACCATCTTTTGCATGCATCCACACACTTCTCTTTTGCATCGGTATCTGAATCGAGTTACCGGAACCGGAACGTTGCCGTGCCACCCCTTTTCTTTCCACCATGGTGACAAATGCTTCATAATGCTCTTGTCAACTTTTAATAGAAATTGCATAAACTTGCACATGTCATCCGCATCATGATAGCAACAATTAAAATGTTTAAAATTGTTGTTTGCATTAAATTGCTAAATGCATATGGGGATTTACCGGAATTGTTGTTTGTTCTAGCCTCATTTAAACTTGTTTAGATAGAAGTTTTAGTTTTGCTTCTTCTCTTGCCATGTTTAACAACATTTAATATTGTTTGGTACATAAACGAGAGAGAACTAAATAATTGATGTGGTGTTCTGTCAATATGCAACTCGTTGCATATTGAGCTCCACTAAATTTGTAGTAGTGTTTGTGCACTTTGCCATGCCATGCCTCATTAAACCGGACATGCATCATACTTGTTTGCGCATCATGCCATGTCTATGTGATGGTAGTTTACTATGTTGCTTGCTTCTTTCCGGGTTGCTTCTCTCGTTAGCTATGGTTTTGTTCCGAAGTTGTGAGGATCCGTTCGACTCCGTCCGTTTGACTTCTTCATGGACTTGTTCTTCTTCCTTGCGGGATCTCAGGCAAGATGACCATACCCTCGAAATCACTTCTATCTTTGCTTGCTAGTTGCTCGCTCTTTTGCTATGCCGCGATTCCTAACACTTGCTATATCATGCCTCCCATATTGCCATGTCAAGCCTCTAACCCTCCTTTCATAGCAAACCATTGTCTGGCTATGTTACCTCTTTTGCTCAGCCCCTCATATAGCGTTGCTAGTTGCGGGTGAAGATTAAGTTGTTCCTTGTTGGAACATGGATATGTTTGGGATATCACAATATCTCTTATTTAATTAATGCTTCTATATACTTGGTAAAGGGTGGAAGGCTCGACCTTATGCCTGGTGTTTTGTTCCACTCTTGCCGCCCTAGTTTCCGTCATACCGGTATTATGTTCCTTGATTTTGCGTTCCATACGCGGTTGGGGGAATGGGACCCCCTTGACAGTTCACTTTGAATAAAACTCCTCCATCAAGGCCCAACCTTGGTTTTAACATTTGCCACCTAAGCCCTTTTCCCTTGGGTTTTGGAGATTCAAGGGTCATCTTTATTTTAAACCCCCGAGCCAGTGCTCCTCTGAGTGTTGGTCCAAACTAGAGCACCATGCGGGACCGCCCCTTGGCAACTTGGGTTATATTGGCACCTATACGCTTAGCTTATCCGGTGTGCCCTGAGAATGAGATACATGCGACTCCTATCGGGATTTGTCGGCACATCGGGCGGCTTTGCTGGTCTTGTTTTACCATTGTCGAAATGTCTTGTAATCGGGATTCCGAGACTGATCGGGTCTTCCTGGGAGAAGGAGTATCCTTCGTTGACCGTGAGAGCTTGTGATTGGCTAAGTTCACTATTAGAAAAAGGGCTATAGATGGGATTGGCACTAATGGCGCACCAGACAAGCGGTATACTAATGGCGCACCACCTTCTGATACGCCATTAGAGTTGAAACTACTAATGGCGCACCTGGCCCAGGGTGCGCCATTAGTATCAATTTTTTTAACTAGTGCGCCTGTCCAAACATACTAATGGCGCATCCAGACACAGTGCGCCATTACTAGTTGTAACTAGTAATGGCGCACCTGCCGGAAAGTGCGCCACTAATGTTGTTTTTTTATTATATTTTTTATTCCCTTTTTTGCAAAACTACTAATGGCGCACTGTTCCACCGTGCGCCATTACTAGTTTAAACTAGTAATGGCGCACTATGGGATAGTGCGCCATTAGTATGTTTTTTTTTTGCAAAACTACTAATGGCGCACCACCAGAAGGTGCGCCATTAGTAACCTGGATTACTAATGGCGCATTTAGAGTTGGTGCGCCATTAGTAAGTGGGCAGCAACAAGATATTTTGGACAGCCTCTCCTACCCACACTCACTTTCTCCCCACTTCATTCTCTCCAGCTCCTCCTTGTCTCGGGTGCCTCCTCTTTTTCACCTCATTTCCACGATAGATTCATTCAATTTAAGTGGTTAAATTACCTTGTTTTGATAGGTAAGTAAGGGGGAAGCTATATTTATGTTGTTCTCCCTACAACAATGTGCACATGCACTTTTTATGGCCTAGCTAGATCTATGTATGTTCGTGGTGTTGCATATGTTTGTGGTGTTGCATATGTGTTTGTGTTTGGAGGTGTACCGGTATTTGAAATGCGATAGTTGCCAATATTTTGCCGGAATGTTGATTCATTTCCGTTTCGGCGAGAATTTTGGCATTAAGCATTCTTTTTTGTCCTATTTTTAGGGAAAGTCATGCCAAATTTTTTCTTGGTTCTAAAATATCGTTTTGCTCTACCCCGCAGGCGACCATGGTCCGCATGATGACCGAAGGCATCGTGAATAGGTTTTTGAGGTCCGCGAAGGCCAAGATGTTTCAAAAGAACGAGACGGAGATAAGATGTCCATGTCGAAGATGCAAGCTGAAGAGCCTTATTGCAGACCCGGAATCCGGGCAGGTGCGGGACCACCTGCTCTTGCGTGGTTTCATGCATGGCTATCGGTGGCAAGGTGATGAAGATGACTACAAAGTCGTCCATGGGGGCCGGGCAAGAAATGAGGAAGGGCAGCAAGACAACCACCGCGGCTCGGGCGGGCGAGAAGACGAAGAATCCCCAGGAGATGATCACGACGGTGATGCTGTACACAGTCATCATGTAGAAGATGCAGGATATGATGATGAGGAAGATGCCGGAGCAGACGACGGGCATGATCATGAAGATGATGATGCCGGCGGAGCAGACGACGCTGGACCATCGATGGGCTGGGTGCAGGACCCTCATATTCAAGAGCTGCTTCTCAAGCAGACGGATACCGCAAGAGCTCCCGCCCGAGAGAAAGCCAAGATGGATCAACTTGAGTTAGACGCGGTTACTCCATTGTATGAAGGATGCATGCCCGAGGATACCCGCCTGAAAGTAACGCTCATGGCTCTGGAGATGAAGGTAAAACACAAAATGACCGACGCATGCTTCGACGAGAATATGTCATTCTGGCACGAACGTCTTCCCAAGGGGAACAAGTGCCCGACCAGTTTGGAGGAGGCGAAGAAAATCGTGTGTCCTCTGGATTTACCGCACGTGAAATACCATGTGTGCATGAACAATTGCATCATTTATCGGGACGAGCACACGGAGTCTACCATATGTCCGGTGTGCGGCGTCACTCGATACAAGAAGAGGAAGAAAGCTCCTCGAAAAGTGGTGTGGTACTTTCCGATCACTCCTCGTCTGCAGCGGTATTTCACGGACCCTAAGGTAGCAAAGCTCCTGCGTTGGCACGCGGATAGGGAGGAGAAGAAGCAAGAAGATGACGCAAATGATCCGGAGATAGATAAAAAAGACAAGATGCTGAGTCACCCTAAGGATGCGAGCCAGTGGCAAGCGTTGAACTTCGAAGACCTAGAATTTGGGAACGATCCAAGGAACATCGTGCTGGGCGCGAGCACCGATGAAGTCAATCCGTTTGGCAGCCAGAGAAGCACACATAGCACCTAGCCTGTGTTTGTGTGGATGTACAACCTTCCCCCCTGGTTGTGCATGAAGAGGAAGTACATTCACATGAGTATGCTAATTGAAGGACCGAAACAACTAGGGAACGACATCAATCTGTATCTGGGGCTGCTGAAAGAGGAGCTTGACACGTTGTGGAAAACGCCAGCCAATACGTGGGACGCCGCAGAGAAAGAATATTTCCCTATGAGAGCCGCCCTGCTCACGACGGTGCACGACTATCTCGGTTACGGATATGTCGCGGGGCAGGTGGTCCACGGATTTTCTAGATGCGTCAGGTGCATGGATGACACAACGTATCGCCATCTAGATAGAGATCCCAGGTCTTCGAAAACCGTGTCCATGGGACATCGAAGGTGGCTTCGCGACGATGACCCGTTGAGAAAACGCAAGGATCTATTCGATGGTGAAACCGAACCCCGAGGACGCCCGCGTACGAGGAGCGATGAGGAAATAGACGAGCTGTTGAAAAATTGGAAAGACTGCCCACTGCCGGGAAAGAAGCAAAAGGCGCCAGAGCCGGGAAAGAAGTGAAAGGCGCCAGAGCCGCTGCTGAAGGTATGGAAAACGAGGTCTGTTTTCTGGGACTTGCCGTACTAGAAGACCCACCGTGTGCCTCACAGCCTTGATGTCATGCATATCACGAAGAACGTGTGCGAGAGTCTGCTTGGTACCCTGCTCAACATGCCAGAGAGGACCAAAGATGGGCCGAAAGCAAGGGCAGACTTGAAATCAATGGGCATCAGGAAGGAGCTTCAAGCTATATATGATGATGATGATGATGATGATAAGGCGAAGCAGGACACGGAAAGTCGTCGCAAAGGCAAAAAGGCCAAGAAGACCGGAAATGACTACCCTCCCGCGTGCTTCACTCTAAGTCAGGAGGAGATCGAGCAGTTTTTCACCTACCTCGTAGGAGTAAAACTTCCTTACGGTTACGCGGGGAAGATAAGCAGATACCTAGACTCAGCGAAGCAGAAGTTCAGCGGGATGAAGTCTCACGACTGTCATGTGCTGATGATGCAGATACTTCCAGTTGCAATCCGTGGGATCATGGACGCGCACATCCGTGAAACCCTATTTGGCCTATGCAACTTTTTCGACGTCATCTCTCGGAAGTCTGTTGGCGTGAGGCAACTCAGAAGGCTACAGGAAGAGATCATGGTGATACTATGCGAGCTTGAGATGTACTTCCCGCCCGCATTCTTCGATGTTATGGTGCATCTGCTGGTCCATATCGTGGACGATATCATCCAACTCGGGCCGACATTCCTGCACAGCATGACGCCATTCGAAAGGATGAATGGTGTCATCAAAGGATACGTTCGCAACATGTCAAGTCCAGAGGGAAGCATAGCCAGGGGCTTTCTGACCGAAGAGTGCATCTCCTACTGCACGAATTATCTAGGCATCGAGAACCCCGTTGGTCTGCCCATCAATAGGCACCTCGGCAGGCTCGCTGGATGGGGTCACCGTGAGGGTCGCCACGAAATGCATGTCGACTTCGAGGGTCGACTCGCCGACTTTGAAAGAGTAAACCTAGTCGCGCTACAACACATAGACGTGGTCGATCCTTGGGTGGTAGAGCACAAAAACTTTATTAAGAAGACGTACAATGACCGAGGCCAATAGAGGATGGCGGAGATATACTCAAAGAGCACAACTCATGTTTCACGCATTGGTTCAAGCAGAAGCTTCTGTCGTACCCTTTACATGAGGATTCTTCCGCGGAAGAACAACTCATATTCGCCTTGTCACAGGGCGCCGAGCACAACCTGATGACCTATGAGGCGTACAATATCAACGGCTACACATTCTACACCGAGGCCAAGGACATGAAGAGCGATGGTTATCAGAACTTCGGGGTAACGATGGAATCCTACACCGGTAATGACAAGGACAGATACTACGGAAGGATCGAGGAGATCTGGGAGCTGAGCTACGCTGGAGAGAAGGTCCCGATGTTCCGTGTCAGATGGGCGAAGAGCGTCCTAAAAGAAGACCGGTATTTCACCACCATGGTTATACTCGACGCCAAATCCAAGACCGCGGCGCAAACGTTACCGCGAAAAATGAGCCATGTGTATTGGCTTCCCAAGTGGACCAATGCTTCTTCATTACCGACCCGTCAAAGCCCAGTCGTGTTTTCGTGAGGAGAGGCAAAAGGAAGATCATCGGAATGGATGGAGTAGCCAATGAGCAAGACTTCGACAAGTATGGCGACCCGAGGATCGAACATGACGACGATGATGAAGTAGCAGCATACACCACAAGAAGAAGCAGGACCACCCTACCTAAAGGACGTCCATTCCACAGAAGAACTCCATTTGCGAAAAAGAAGGGCAAGAATATTGTGAACAAATAGCTAGCTAAGATCGATTGTATTTAAATCATAGCCTTCATTTCTCGATTGTATTTCATGGGCACTTTTTGAACTATCATGAATATTTTTAAATTTCATGGACACTCGATCTCGATCCCCCTCCATCTCGATCGCTATCCCACCTCGCCAGATCCGGTCCCCCTCGCCGCCGAGCACCCCCCGGTCCACCGGCCGCCGCCGCCGACCCCCCGCACCCTCGATTCCCCTACTCAACCGCC
>NC_041386.1:400420416-400457015 GCF_002162155.2 Triticum dicoccoides
CGCGCACCCTCCCCCGCTCCACCGGCATTACTGTTTGATGATATTTTTTAAAAAATTATTACTGTCTTATAAAAAAAATATTACTGTTATTGTCTTATAAAAAAATATTACTGTTATGATTTAAACAAGTTTAAAAAATTATTACTGTCTTACAAAAAAATACTAATGGCGCACCACGGTGAGGTGCGCCATTAGTATGGATGTACTTATGGCGCACCGAGGGGTGGTGCGCCATTAGTATTGTGCCATTGCTATAAGAAAAAAAAACTGCTAATGGTGCACCGCGGTCAGGTGCGCCATTGGTATGGATGTACTTATGGCGCACCGAGGGGTGGTGCGCCATTAGTATTGTGCCCGATCCCTCCTTCCCTCTCCCCCTTCGCCCGATCCCCCCTTCCCTCTCCCCCTCGCCAGTTCCCTCTCCCTCCCTCCACCGCTGTCAGGACCCCGACTCAATGCCACATCGATCTAGCATGTAACACCTCATATCACTTTGCGGCCTCACGCACGGTATTCCCACGGGTGTCGCCTTACCTTTGCCCGGGACCGTTTGCGCCTTTTGGCACACGTATATGACAGTGTCGCTAGCATCCATATGATAAGGAGCCCGGGCTGACATGGCTAGTCGTAAACCCAAAGCGGCACAGACTTACAGGGACAGGCATCCATGACCCAGCATCGAACGTGTCGGTCATCAGCGAGTGAATCCAGGCTGTAGCACTGGGCTAGCAGGACTCCGGTGAACCGGGCTGTAGCGGGCTAACAGGACTCCGGTATTCATCGCGTGACATTTCCCCGAAGGGACAGACACAGGAACGAAGAAGGACACATGCCGGCCAGCCTAAGTGTTCCGGAGCAGTAGCAAGCTACCATGGCTCGGTGGAAACACTAGGAGACATTTCCCGGTAAGAGAGGCTACTAAAGATAAACAACTAGATAGTCAGATCCCACACATATCAAGCATTTCAATAACATACACACAATATGCTCGATATGTGCAATACAACATGGCCTCACAACATGACTCTACGACTCAAGTAATTTATTCAATAGGCTCCGAGGAGCGAGATATTACAAACATGGGTCTCATGACCCAACACTCAGAGCATACAAATCAAAGCACAAGCGGAAGCTATCATGTCTGAGTACAGACATCTATAAATGAAAAAGGCTGAGAAGCCTGGCTGTCTATCAGATCCTGTCGAGGGCACAAGACCGTAGCTGAGGTAACAAGCTAAACGTCGAAGTCCAAGCGGAACTACTAGTGAGACTGAAGTCTCTCTGCAAAAACATAAATAGGCAAACGTGAGTACAAATGTACCCAGCAAGACTTACATCAGAACTATCTACATATGCATCATTATCAACAAAGGGATGGTGGAGTTTGACTGCAGCAAGCCAGCTTTGACTCGGTGGCTATCCTGAACTACGACTGCAAGTAACTCTTTTGAGGTGGCGCACACGAGTCCACATATTCACCATATCAATACACCACTATGGATCCGCTCCCGTCTCCCTACGAGAACGCCATCCATAGCACTCACGCTTATCTTGCGTATTTTAGAGTATCCACTTTCACTTGTCTATGAACTGATATAAGCAACCCAGAAGTCCTTTACCGCGGACACGGCTATTCGAATAGATGATGTTAACCCTGCAGGGGTGTACTTCTTCACACACGCTCTCACCACTTACCGCCGTTTACACGACATGTACTCGGCAACCTTCAAGCGGAAGCCCAACGTGGGTGTCGGCCACGGCCTGCCTAAACACTCAAGTCTCTAGTCCAGGTTTATCGCCTATTCGGGTTCCATCCATGAGGAGATCCGGCCGGAGTTTCGCTCACAGCCCCAAACGATGTGAACAGGGTTCCCGAGACACCAAACGGGCGCCCGGTACACCGTGCAACGTGCCTACCGCATCACAGCCCACCCCTACGGTCAGCGCTGCGCACGGCCTCCAGCATACTACAAACACCAGAAACTACTTGCAACTCCTGGACAGAGGACAAGGGTGATTAAGAAGCCGAGAGGGTCCATTGGTTTCGGGCCCAATGCGTGGTAGTAGCTGAATCATGGATCACAAACACAGAACTCAGTTCCTGAGGACGGCTGCAATGAGACAACCCACCATGTACTCCTACATGGCCTCTCACCGCTACCTTTACCAAATCGTGTTCACACGCTTAGCTCACACACCGTAGGACATGTTCACACACCTCCGATTCATCCCGGATGAATCAGACCTGACTCGACTCTAAGCAGTAGCAGGCATGACAAACAAGCATGAATGAGTAGGCACAACAGGGCTCAAACAACTCCTACTCATGCTAGTGGGTTTCATCTATTTACTGTGGCAATGACAGGTCATGCAAAGGATAAAGGGGTTCAGCTACCGCAGCAGGTAACAGATGAATCGATGTTGTCCTAATGTAGTAAAAGAGAGCAGGAGCGAGAGAGTAGGATTGTATCGGAATGAACAAGGGGGTTTTGCTTTCCTGGCACTTCTGAAGATAGCATTGAGTCTTCATCAGTGTCAACGATCGCATCATCGGTATCACGTCTATCGAGAGGGGACAAACACCGGCAACACAGAAGGGAACACAATCAATGCAATGCACAATATGATGCATGATCATGACATGGCAAAATGAATGTGTTTTGGGCTAATGCAACTAGCAACAGATTAAATGAAGTTGGTTTGAATACAAGATTCAAATTCAAACTCCATATGTGATTATTCAAATGCCATTTAATTGATTTGTGCTAAACAGCACCTATAAGTTGTTCTAACATGCATGAAAATGGTACAGATGGATTCCTTGAATTTTGCTGATAATTTTTCATATATAATTTATTTAATTTGGAGTTACGGTTGATTTTCTATGAATTTTAGAAGTTTTAGCTATTTTCTGGAATTTCCTGAATTATAATAAATCTAGAAAATACTTATTGCGTCAGCATTGCGTCACTATGACGTCAGCGGGTCAACGGGCTGGTCCAGGTCAATCCTGACCTGTGGGTCCCATCCGTCAGTGACTAACCTAACTAATCTAATTTAGTTAGCGGCCTGGGGCCCATTGTCAGTGTCTATTAAACTAACTAATATTTAGTTAACACTAATCCTAGCCTAATTAACAGGCCGGCCCCACATGTCACGGACACAGGGGGGGGTCCCGCCGTGGTCAAAGTGGGTCAAACCCACCGGCGGCTTGACGCCGGCGAGGCCAGCCGCGGTGGCGAGCCTCGGGTTTGCGTCTCCGGCGACCAAACGGCCGGCCGAGTGCACGCGCGGGGAGCTGGAGCTCGCCCGCATCCAGGGAGGCTTGCGGCAGCAGCGGGGACGGCCGGAGCTCGCCGGAAACGAGCTCGAGGCGGCGCCGGCATTCGGTTGTTTCTGGCTACGGGGCTGCTGCGGCCGTGGTATCGCGTTCGTGGCACCTACAGCAGCTACGCGAGGCAGCGAGCATGTTGGACACGACGCCCGGACCAAATGGTCGCCGGAGTCGTGTCGGCGGTGAGTGCAGGCGGCGACGCAGTCGGGCGAAAGGGGCGAGGCGGCTACGGCGTGCTAGAGAGGGAACGGAGAGGGGGAAAAGGTTCGGTGGCTCACGGCGGTTGCAGCGGACGTCGAAGCAGGCTCGGGGAAGGCCGGACGGCGACGAGTCGATGATGGGGATCCGCGGCGGCCGGCGATGAAGAAGAGGCCGGTGACGGTGTTTTGAGGCATCCGGCGTCGAGTGAGTCGACGGGGAGGACGAGGAGGTCGAAACGGAGGCCATGGACACGTCGGCGAGGCGGGGGAGGGCCTGTGGCCGCGGTGGTTCTAGTCGGCGGCGACGGCTGCATTCGGTGGTTGCGCGCGAGGGAGCCAGAGGAGGAGAGGAGCTCGGGGAAAGAATGAGAGGGGTCCGAGGGGTTGCGTGGCCGTCTCCGTGGCGCTGGAAGGGCCTCGAGGGCGTGAGGCAGGCAGGGAGGAGGCCACGGCGTCGCCAGCGCTCGCCACCGAGCTGCTTCGGGGCGAGGGGAGGAAGACGACAGGGGGAGGTGGGCTGGCCAGGTGGCCGGGCTGCTAGCTGGGCCGGCCAGGTGAGGCCCAGGTGGGCTTGGTAGGTGCCAGGTAACTTACTCTCTCTCTCTCTTTCTGTTTTAATTCTGTTTTCTATTTTGCAGGTTTGTTTTGAATTTGGTTTTGAAACCAATTCAATTTATTTTACTTCTGACAATATTTTTAGGAGCTAAAAGAATTAAAATAATGCTCCACAAAAATATTTCAGAAT
This sequence comes from Triticum dicoccoides, assembly GCF_002162155.2. Lineage (NCBI taxonomy): Eukaryota > Viridiplantae > Streptophyta > Magnoliopsida > Poales > Poaceae > Triticum > Triticum dicoccoides. Next base: position 400,424,696 of record NC_041386.1, read on the forward strand.
TATTGGACCTATATTTATTTAACAGTAGATATAAGTCCAATTCAAATAGCTATTGATTTAATTCAAATACCCAAAATAAATGTTTCTGAGATACCGAAAATATTGGTTTGGATTTTACCTCTTGCCAATATTTCCAGAGGATAACAAGAACATTTTCTTGGACTTATTTGAAGCAATTTTTATCTTGATCATTTTTTTTAAAGGATTCTGAGGCTTTGAAAATTCCTGAATTCAAATTTCATTTGAATTTAAACATGATGCAGCAACCAAGCTAGTCCAAGGCCAGGGTAAAGCTAGGGATGTGACAACTCACCCCCACTAAACAAGAATCTCGTCTCGAGATTCAAGCGTAGGGTAGGATGAAGGGGAAACGCAAACTAGTATAATCTTCACGATCCAGGTTGCGCTTCGAATGAACGTTGATTCGATCACCATCATTGTCTCGAAGTCTTGCTCTGAGAAATCCTGCCAACATGACATGGAGAGAAGAAGGAGACTCTAGAAGGGTCGATCTTCTCGAAGATCGAACAACTCAGGATTAACTCACGGAATGAGACATAGCAACCTCTCTCGAGCTGAGACACTAAACATACATCCATGGGAATGGAGTGAAGCAGATGACGAAGGTTCACTAGGTAGACAATAATTCCACACTTAAGAAGGTGGTAAACGATTGCCAACGTAGCGAGGAGTTGAGTTGCCATGATACCATAACGATGCACCTTAGGGAAGGTGACTCGTAGAAATATCTCCTTAAGTGGCAAAAAGAATTACCTTTGATCCAAAGATCAATGAAACTCTTTAGGCCAGCCTAAGGCAATTCTCGAGCGATCGTTTGTAGGGGGTCGGTAGAATGGCATACCCGGACTTGGATGATGTGGATTACCTTGTTGAAGACAACGTAATGGATGAATTTGCTTATCACCGGAAATGGAAGAGACCCATGGTAGAATGGCACATTGGCGGTGCAAGCTGGGAACAAAATGCAAATGCTGGGAATGATTCTGGTAACTGGGGAAGAACCCAACAATAGAGAGTGAATTCACTGTTTGAGAAGGTCATAGCATTGCCGAGGGAACTGAGAGCATCCCAGTTAGTGCCGATGATAACACGTAGCGCTTGTGCGTGCTCTCAAGAACTTGAGCATTTCCATATTCATCAAGGTTTTACCAACATCCGTGTCAAGGATCCTGGCAACACAACTTGCTACCATGATGAATGATGATGGATGATGTAGATGCAAAGGAAGATAACACTTCTCAGATTTCATCTTAGCGAGGCCAAGGAAATAAAATCTGGATGATCGACCGAGAGACATTTAGCACTCTGCTTCTAATGTTCTCCTTGATGTGCTAGTGTATCCCATTCATAGATATGGTTTGATAACTAGAACATCAAGTAAAAGGTCGGACTTCGGGAGCAATAGAATCCATAAGGAACAGTTACGGAGGTAAATCCTACGAAATCCTTATGGGAAGGTGGCCAACTTCTTCAATCAAGATACTACAATAATAGGTTTTTCGGCTGGGTGTGTTGGCCACGACATCCACTTTACCAGTTATCGAGGAACCAATATTATAGTTCTTGGGGAAATGTTCCAACCATCATATCTGCCTGAGATTCAGATCTGGTTGGTGTCGGAATATTCCAGACCCATCGAGTCTAGGAAGAAAAATGAAAGTTTGCAACACAAATCGACGAGATGACGTTGCGAGATTCTCGGGAGATGAACTACGATAGCAAGCTCCAAAACATGAGCTGGATCTGCTACAAACATGTGAACACGTTGTCCCAGACAAGCATGGCCACGTAGTAGTCTTATAATTAAACACTACCGAGTTCAGGTGGGGAACCATCATCGAGAATATCGAAGCCTTTACGCAAGTCCATGGATTAGATCCCAAGCATAGACTTCTTTTCCTTGAACAAGTCAATCAGTGGCTTGGTGTGCTAGGATATACATATGGAATGAAGATGATCAGTCTAACAGACCACAGAATTCTTCGCACGTGCATGACTTATTTGGGATGATTCCAAAAGAAACAAAACAATCTTTCTCGAATTCACGACGGCAACTTACATCAAATGCACGTGAATCAAAGGAAGTCACTTCTTTCATCCAAACATATACCTCAGAGACGGAACTCGAAGGCATTGTTTACAAAGTTTCCAACACTAGCTTAATGTCCAACAGAATCATGGAGAAGATAAGGATGTTGTCGATGGGCTCAACAACAATTCATCCAGGTTCCCTTTTAAAAGGAATTCCATAGTTAAGTGAACACGGTGATAGCATTGGTCAGACCAAAGAATATAATGGTGTATGCTCGAGGGATCAACCACGAGTAAGACAACATTACGAACATCGTTGGTTCTAACTTGATTTGACGATAGCCCACACTCAAATCAAAGGATTGATAAGACAATAGGTCCAGCAACTGATCACAGGGACCAATCGATGAAGATATCATCTTTCTTCAACACACACTACACAAGAATATCCCTTTGGAACGAACTAAGTCAGGCAAGCTTTTATCTTCCAACCCTCCAAGTTGTCGTTTAGCTTAACCAACTAGCTCAGGGATATCTAACACCGATTCTTGGAGAGAAGGTGGTTCGCAAGAAACCAACTTGATCACGAACTCAACATAGCGGTCAGGTGACAACCTGGTAATACTTCTGAGAAGATATTCAGAAAATCACGAACCACCGGTATGTTACTAAGCTCGGGAACAATCTTGCTTTTCAGGGCAAGACGATATGATCAAATGAGCAAGGACTTGACAAAATCCTAACTCATCAATCAAAGAGTGCACCAGGAAATAAGGACTAGGTAGCACGATCAATCTTAGAATGGTGATTCAATAACCAACACGCTAAGAATGAAATTATTGTCCTTTAACTACCCAGCAACGAGGTTGCTAGGTGTATTGATTTCACACATCACAATTCATTTGTCGGTATTCCGGTTGCATCAACACGAAGACCGAGGAATGACTAATGATGGCAAGAAGTATCACTGTACCAAGAGTTCATAGGATGGTGTGCAATTCCTATAACAATCCCGATATAAAGATGATAATACTCCAAGGTAGAGCAGAACAAAGCTGGATTAGCAATTTGATCTGCGGAGCACAACTTCTTTGACCCAATCCTAAATATGGATGAGGTACTGGAGTTTGTTTCTCCTATTCATTCTGAAATAGAATGGCTTGGCGGACCACAAGGGTAATAGGCATCGATAAACGAACGCCACATACTCTTGACTATCAATTGATAGGCGAGGGTCGGAAACAACTAAGATGGGACAACTCAAAAGAACATATGATTTTCTGAGTTGTGGATGCATGGATTAGCATGTCGAACGAAGTTCAACATATTTCTTCCGGATAACTCATGCAGAAAGGTAGAACTGGCAGAGTCACGATTTATGAATGGAGAACTCCTCAAGAGTACTCTAATTGTGATTTTTTTTGATCCAATAAACATCTGCATAAGTAGTTCATGGTATTTGGAAGAAGAAGATACCACGGACTTCAAGGACTATCGCAAAGGTTACTATTATCCTAAAGGCACTAGCAATTACTATCAACATGAAGTAGGTAGAGTGAATCTCGGGTTCAGAACCCAGGAGTAGAATACCTACTACTAAGTAGCATCACGGGATGCTTTCGAGGATAAAGGCCAGAATCTCACACTGGGAACACAAAACGTTGCTAGATTTCTAGGTGACTCCCTAAATACCTAGGGTCATAATACTATCTCCAACATATATGTCAAGGCAACAGAGTACCTCAACTCACCGATTAGTGTGGTTAATCTGGCCCAAAGGAACATCAAAATGGGAGGAAGGAATTTGCAAATGCCTCAGACTGTTTAGAAACCTGGGATGACTCGGACAGCATAACGACTGTAAATGCTCAGAAAAGAATTGAGACATTCACAAAAATGGTGGCATAACCACTCAGAAGCACAATATCACGGTTTCGAGATTAACAATTAACATACGGAAGCAGTAAAAACTGAACAGAGGCTTAAATCCAACAATCTTATAAGTCCACTGATTAGTAACACGTGATCCTAATAGAAAGGAGGGATAGCCTAGTTCTTAATCCCCGCAGGAAAGATAAGATGACTTAGATCAGAAGGCATAAGGTATAAGGAGTAAAAAGAGCCTTACGTTCCATCCCACAATCAATTCCCTTATATAACTAAAGAATTTCTAGACTCAACTTCGACCAGTTTGGCTTGGTAATCCTATAGGCAGTCAAGCTCTGATACCAACGCTGTCAGGACCCCGACTCAATGCCACATCGATCTAGCATGTAACACCTCATATCACTTTGCGGCCTCACGCACGGTATTCCCACGGGTGTCGCCTTACCTTTGCCCGGGACCGTTTGCGCCTTTTGGCACACGTATATGATAGTGTCGCTAGCATCCATATGATAAGGAGCCCGGGCTGACATGGTTAGTCGTAAACCCAAAGCGGCACAGACTTACATGGATAGGCATCCATGACCCAACATCGAACGTGTCGGTCATCAGCGAGTGAATCCAGGCTGTAGCACTGGGCTAGCAGGACTCCGGTGAACCGGGCTGTAGCGGGCTAACAGGACTCCGGTATTCATCGCGTGACATTTCCCCGAAGGGACAGACACAGGAACGAAGAAGGACACATGCCGGCCAGCCTAAGTGTTCCGGAGCAGTAGCAAGCTACCATGGCTCGGTGGAAACACTAGGAGACATTTCCCAGTAAGAGAGGCTACTAAAGATAAACAACTAGATAGTCAGATCCCCCACATATCAAGCATTTCAATAACATACACACAATATGCTCGATATGTGCAATACAACATGGCCTCACAACATGACTCTACGACTCAAGTAATTTATTCAATAGGCTCCGAGGAGCGAGATATTACAAACATGGGTCTCATGACCCAACACTCAGAGCATACAAATCAAAGCACAAGCGGAAGCTATCATGTCTGAGTACAGACATCTATAAATGAAAAAGGCTGAGAAGCCTGGCTGTCTATCAGATCCTGTCGAGGGCACAAGACCGTAGCTGAGGTAACAAGCTAAACGTCGAAGTCCAAGCGGAACTACTAGTGAGACTGAAGTCTCTCTGCAAAAACATAAATAGGCAAACGTGAGTACAAATGTACCCAGCAAGACTTACATCAGAACTATCTACATATGCATCATTATCAACAAAGGGATGGTGGAGTTTGACTGCAGCAAGCCAGCTTTGACTCGGTGGCTATCCTGAACTACGACTGCAAGTAACTCTTTTGAGGTGGCGCACACGAGTCCACATATTCACCATATCAATACACCACTATGGATCCGCTCCCGTCTCCCTACGAGAACGCCATCCATAGCACTCACGCTTATCTTGCGTATTTTAGAGTATCCACTTTCACTTGTCTATGAACTGATATAAGCAACCCAGAAGTCCTTTACCGCGGACACGGCTATTCGAATAGATGATGTTAACCCTGCAGGGGTGTACTTCTTCACACACGCTCTCACCACTTACCGCCGTTTACACGACATGTACTCGGCAACCTTCAAGCGGAAGCCCAACGTGGGTGTCGGCCACGGCCTGCCTAAACACTCAAGTCTCTAGTCCAGGTTTATCGCCTATTCGGGTTCCATCCATGAGGAGATCCGGCCGGAGTTTCGCTCACAGCCCCAAACGATGTGAACAGGGTTCCCGAGACACCAAACGGGCACCCGGTACACCGTGCCACGTGCCTACCGCATCACAGCCCACCCCTACGGTCAGCGCTGCGCACGGCCTCCAGCATACTACAAACACCAAAAACTACTTGCAACTCCTGGACAGAGGACAAGGGTGATTAAGAAGCCGAGAGGGTCCATTGGTTTCGGGCCCAATGCGTGGTAGTAGCTGAATCATGGATCACAAACACAGAACTCAGTTCCTGAGGACGGCTGCAATGAGACAACCCACCATGTACTCCTACATGGCCTCTCACCGCTACCTTTACCAAATCGTGTTCACACGCTTAGCTCACACACCGTAGGACATGTTCACACACCTCTGATTCATCCCGGATGAATCAGACCTGACTCGACTCTAAGCAGTAGCAGGCATGACAAACAAGCATGAATGAGTAGGCACAACAGGGCTCAAACAACTCCTACTCATGCTAGTGGGTTTCATCTATTTACTGTGGCAATGACAGGTCATGCAAAGGATAAAGGGGTTCAGCTACCGCAGCAGGTAACAGATGAATCGATGTTGTCCTAATGCAGTAAAAGAGAGCAGGAGCGAGAGAGTAGGATTGTATCGGAATGAACAAGGGGGTTTTGCTTGCCTGGCACTTCTGAAGATAGCATTGAGTCTTCATCAGTGTCAACGATCGCATCATCGGTATCACGTCTATCGAGAGGGGACAAACACCGGCAACACAGAAGGGAACACAATCAATGCAATGCACAATATGATGCATGATCATGACATGGCAAAATGAATGTGTTTTGGGCTAATGCAACTAGCAACAGATTAAATGAAGTTGGTTTGAATACAAGATTCAAATTCAAACTCCATATGTGATTATTCAAATGCCATTTAATTGATTTGTGCTAAACAGCACCTATAAGTTGTTCTAACATGCATGAAAATGGTACAGATGGATTCCTTGAATTTTTCTGATAATTTTTCATATATAATTTATTTAATTTGGAGTTACGGTTGATTTTCTATGAATTTTAGAAGTTTTAGCTATTTTCTGGAATTTCCTGAATTATAATAAATCCAGAAAATACTTATTGCGTCACTATGACGTCAGCGGGTCAACGGGCTGGTCCAGGTCAATCCTGACCTATGGGTCCCATCCGTCAGTGACTAACCTAACTAATCTAATTTAGTTAGCGGCCTGGGGCCCATTGTCAGTGTCTATTAAACTAACTAATATTTAGTTAACACTAATCCTAGCCTAATTAACAGGCCGGCCCCACATGTCATGGACACAGGGGAGGGGGGTCCCGCCATGGTCAAAGTGGGTCAAACCCACCGGCGGCTTGACGCCGGCGAGGCCAGCCGCGGTGGCGAGCCTCGGGTTTGCGTCTCCGGCGACCAAACGGCCGGCCGAGTGCACGCGCGGGGAGCTGGGGCTCGCCCGCATCCAGGGAGGCTTGCGGCAGCAGCGGGGACGGCCGAAGCTCGCCGGAAACGAGCTCGAGGCGGCGCCGGCGTTCGGTTGTTTCTGGCTACGGGGCTGCTGCGGCCGTGGTATCGCGTTCGTGGCACCTACAGCAGCTACGCGAGGCAGCGAGCATGTTGGACACGACGCCCGGACCAAATGGTCGCCGGAGTCGTGTCGGCGGTGAGTGCAGGCGGCGACGCAGTCGGGCGAAAGGGGCGAGGCGGCTACGGCGTGCCAGAGAGGGAACGGAGAGGGGGAAAAGGTTCGGTGTCTCACGGCGGTTGCAGCGGACGTCGAAGCAGGCTCGGGGAAGGCCGGACGGCGACGAGTCGATGATGGGGATCCGCGGCGGCCGACGATGAAGAAGAGGCCGGTGACGGTGTTTTGAGGCATCCGGCGTCGAGTGAGTCGACGGGGAGGACGAGGAGGTCGAAACGGAGGCCATGGACACGTCGGCGAGGCGGGGGAGGGCCTGTGGCCGCGGTGGTTCTAGTCGGCGGCGACGGCTGCATTCGGTGGTTGCGCGCGAGGGAGCCAGAGGAGGAGAGGAGCTCGGGGAAAGAATGAGAGGGGTCCGAGGGGTTGCGTGGCCGTCTCCGTGGCGTTGGAAGGGCCTCGAGGGCGTGAGGCAGGCAGGGAGGAGGCCACGGCGTTGCCAGCGCTCGCCACCGAGCTGCTTCGGGGCGAGGGGAGGAAGACGACAGGGGGAGGTGGGCTGGCCAGGTGGCCGGGCTGCTAGCTGGGCCGGCCAGGTGAGGCCCAGGTGGGCTTGGTAGGCGCCAGGTAACTTACTCTCTCTCTCTCTTTCTGTTTTAATTCTGTTTTCTATTTTGCAGGTTTGTTTTGAATTTGGTTTTGAAACCAATTCAATTTATTTTACTTCTGACAATATTTTTAGGAGCTAAAAGAATTAAAACAATGCTCCACAAAAATATTTCAGAATTATTGGACCTATATTTATTTAACAGTAGATATAAGTCCAATTCAAATAGCTATTGATTTAATTCAAATACCCAAAATAAATGTTTCTGAGATACCGAAAATATTGGTTTGGATTTTACCTCTTGCCAATATTTCCAGAGGATAACAAGAACATTTTCTTGGACTTATTTGAAGCAATTTTTATCTTGATCATTTTTTTTAAAGGATTCTGAGGCTTTGAAAATTCCTCAATTCAAATTTCATTTGAATTTAAACATGATGCAGCAACCAAGCTAGTCCAAGGCCAGGGTAAAGCTAGGGATGTGACAACCGCGCCGCCGCCACCGCTGCCTTGACCCACTGCGCTGCAGCCGCCCACACGCCCCCGCCGCCTCCCTCTCCCCTTCCTCCCCCTCGTTGCCGGCAGCTCGGACGCCGCCCCGTCCACACCGTCCTCGGGCTCCTCCCGCTCGCGCTCGTGCTCCCGCTCCCTCTCGTCGTCCTCCTCATCGCCGCTCCCCTCCCACCGCCAAGCGCAGGTGAGCAACCGGCATCTCTCATCTGTTCAGGGACTTGTCAGTTTGCGGCTAATCACACCTGCAAACTTCAACAGCAAGAATGGCCTTTATCTGCAAGTATCGTTCAACATTGCTTACATATGCACATATGAATCCTAACTCTAGAACAGCTTTGATCTATTTGTTGTTATTGTTACATCATCACTTATCTTCTGATGATGGCTTGTTTGCGTGTTCGGTGCTTGTCTGTAGTTAGATAGGAGTGGAGGATCACATCCTTGTCTGTTTGTGGGCCTAATCACCTGTAAACTTTTATAACAGAAGCATGAATGGAATTTAGCTGGGAGCATTATTCAGCATTGCTTATATATATATCTACACATATGAATCCTCGCAGTACAACAGTTGTGGTCTATTTGTTTTTAGTACTACAACACCATGTATTTTTCTGATGACGGCAGTTTGGTGCTTGTCTGTGGTCAATTAGGAGTAAAGGATCATAGCTTTTTCTGTTGTAGAGCAATTGCCTATAAACTTTATCAGTTGCTAAAAATTGTAGTAACCTGGCCACATGACCCAGGGGAGCTCCTGTGGTGTGGTGCTTAAAATGAAATCTGGATAGACTGGTCATCTGTAGTGTAATGTTTTGTAACTTACTGTAGATGGCCTTACTTTCCTGCTGCTTTTGCTGGTTTCTTAAGTCTATTCACCTTTTTTGGTTTGTTTGCTCCTTGGATTGCTAATGTGCAGTCTGTAGACAAAATGATTTGATTTCCCCTTATATTTGCTAGTATCTAGTACTGTCTATGGTATTTTTTTTCTGTTGTGTATGTGGCAAAGTGATTAAATACATGCTCTATGCTGCAGTTCAAAGGGGTAAAACATCATCATGCTATATGAATGAAGTAATGTTTGTTACACACAAATTTCTAAACTTGTTCAATGCTGATTAACAGAGTATTGGCCAATCTTTTGTTTCTTTTTAGAGTTTGCTGAAAGCAGTGTTTCATGTTTCCTTTCATCATCATTGCTGAAAGCAGTGTTTCATGTTTCCTTTCATCATGAATGCTACTTTAAGTTTAGTCAGGTTTAGCTACATATCTTAGCCAGCTGGCATACTGTGTTTGGGTAGCTCTTGATCTGTACTACCTACTTTGGTTGGTTGGACCAGGGCATGTGAAGCACCCTTTGCCCTTTTGGTTTGTAATCTTAGTCAGCAACTATTTCTGACACCCTCTGCTGGCATAGAAGGTTGCTTGACAAAGCCCTTGATTGTTTCAGCTCATTCTTGCCTGCAATGAACCAATTCTCCTTTTATCCATTTGATTGGCTCCTATTATAATTGCAGAGGATAAGAAGAACTTGCTCTGTTCTTGCTTGTACACCAATCTCTGCTTCAACTGCTGCATTTACTTTCATGTAACAGTCTTGTACCCAATGCTTCAGTGGCAGTGCATCCTAAGCAATGGAGGCCTTTTTTCACATGCCAATGTATTTTCCATGTTGTGATGGAGGCCTTTTTTTCCTTGTCCACCCAGAGGCCCTTGAGTTTGCTGGAATGTCGATTAACTTCCGTTCCGGCAAATTCGGGTACTCCATATGTCCTATTTTCAGCAAAGGTCATGCTGAAATTTTCCGTGAATTTTAGCATGACTTTGCTAAAAATAGGACATATGGGGTACTTGTGACTAATGCATGGGCCGGGGTATCTTAGTAGTTAATTAAGTAGGATCAAGTGCCCCGGCGTACTTGTGACTAATGCATGGCTTTTAGGGTGCCTCGGTGTTGATAAAAACCGAAATGATGAAAGCTTAGGCTTTTAGGGTGCCTCGGCGTCGAAAAACCCTCAATGATAAAACCTTAGCTTTTAGGATGCCTCGGTGTCGACAAACCCTAAATGATGAGACCATGATCTTGTTCCTTGACAATAACCAACTTTTTGACCAAACTTTGTTCCTATTTATAGAGAAACATGGCCAACAACGATGAGGCCGGGGGTTCGGGCGGCAAGAAATTCTGGGAGCTGTCCCAGGAGATGGAGGAACAACCTCACTTGTATGAGGATGCCGCCTTCCCCACCGATCCTGAGACCACCGATGGTACTGCCGAGGATGACCCCACTGATGCCACCACTGATGGTGCCGCCGAGGATGCCACCACTGATGATGGCGGCGCACGCACAGATGGCAGCCAACCGAAGAGGCAACGGAAGGACCGGCGCCCGACCGTGCTCCGCACCCTCAAGGAGGAAGTTACTGAAGTGGACTCCGACGGGAATCCAACGGCGCCCGAACGAATAGTCAAGGGGTACTCGCTTCAGCTCGGGTGCATTCTCCGGAGCACCGTCTCGATCAACACCGAGAACCTGAGGCATCCTGACCGAGGGAATTTGCGCAACCTCCTCTTCACGAAGCTGCACGAACGATACAAGTTCCCCGCTGAATTTGAAAACACAAGCCTCAAAGGGAATAAAGTGAACAATGCTGCCCTCACGAAGATGAGCAAGGCCCTGTCTACTTGGAAAAGCAATGTGAAGAGAATGATCGAGAAAGGTGAGAGTTATGAGAAGATCAAGGAGAAAAATCCTTCGATCACCGAAGATGACTACAATGACTTCAAGATCAATTGCTCGAGCACCGCAAACTCCGAATCAAGTAAGTGGGGGAAAGAAATGTGGGAGCTGAACTTAGGGGAACACACACTCGGTCCCGGAGGTTACAGAGTGGCGGAGCCTATATGGGACAAGGAGGAGGCGAACCGTGCCGAGCAAGGCCTACTGCCCCTCTTCGGTAAATACGGTGACAAGCAGACCAGGAACTTTGTCAGGGCCCGGTACAAGAAGGACCCGAAAACAAAGGAGCTTACCACGGATCCGAAGACCAGGGTGCTTGAGCTTGTTCTGGTAAGGAATACACCCCCGCGTAATTAGCTCCATATGGTTGCATTCTAATTAATGAAGCCAAATTTCTAAATGGTTCACATTCCTTTCGCAGGCGACTGAAAGCAGTAGCGCGGGGTCGATTAAGAGCAACCCTTGGGACACCACTCTAAATAGGGCGTTGAATGTAATGAAGAACAAGGATAAGCTCAGTAAGCCGACGTCAGCTGGTCGTGTGGCCGGCAAAGGCTTGTCGACAAAATGGTCGTCATACTATAACACTGGTGGTCGAAAGGAGAAAAAGACCAGCTCGGAAAGCCAGGCGCGCGAGGTTCAAGAACTCAGGGCACAGGTGGCGCGGATTCTGGAGATTGTCCAAGAGCAAGTGCAACAACAACTCAGAGCGACGATCACCGCCATTGTGCCTACCTTGATCCAGGGGATTAGTGCGTGGATTGCGGGCGGCCAACAGGGGCCGCCCCCGATTCCTAGCTTCACGGCCAGCAACTCGCAGAACGCGATGGCGGGGCCATTGGTGTCTCTGGCGGAGGCGGCATTGGTGTCTCCGACGCCGGCACGGGAGCTTAATGCACCCAGGTGTATGTCGGCCGGCACCTCTGCAGCAAGCGGCCCCTCCGTCAACTGCACGCCCGCCGTTGGCGGTGCCTCGCCATTAGCCGAGCTCGACGCCATCATCACAATAACTAATTAAGCCTCTCTCGGCCGAGGACTTCATCTCCTTGCCTTTGACTGGGCATCCCTGACGCCCTACATGTTTTCGCAGGGCACCGCCGACGTTCCGTGCACTCTCCTGCACTTCGTGAACAACGAGTTGGTCGATGTCGCCAAGGGCAAAATCGTTCAACCGGGCAACCCCTTGTTCCACAGTACCCAGATGCCACCCAACTTGTTTAGGGTTCAACTGGTTCGGGTGCTGCCAGGCTGCGATGAGTTGTTACCTCCGATTCGACCCGTCGGGGCCGACGATGATGACGTGATGACCCTCAGCGCCTGCCTGAGCTGGCCCCTGCTTTGGCCGAAGAGCCAGATTCGTTTGGGGGCGGGGGACACCACCCCAAAGACAACACCGCCAGTCGTGCCGGCGCCAAGTCGGCCCCATGGCAAGACCGCCGCAACGGTGCCAGACATCCCTATGCCACTGGATCCAAACATGCATATGGCACAGGATCAGAACGACAACGACGACGACGATACATTTGCCAACGTTGATCAGTACTTTGCCGATCATGGGTACGGTGGTGACTTCATGGGGCCTCCTTCTCAAGAACCCAACCCAACAAAAGACATGCGCGATCTAGCTGGTACCGCGGAGAAGCCAAGTTGCAACAGGCGTCGTCTGCAGTTCAGCTCTTAGGAGACGCCTCCAGCTGCCGACTTCACCGAGCCTCAGATAGGCGAGGTGCGAAATATGATCAGCCCCAACACACTCAAGAAGGCGGTCTGTGAGCAGAACTCGGTCCCATTACAGGAGAAGAAGAAGGCACGCAAAAGAAAGACTAACAAGGGTGCGGGCCAGCCGGCACCGAGTACGATCCGTGCTTAGGACGGGCCACCTTCACCTGAGAATATCTCGAGGAGGGTGCATGTGGCGGGTAGGCCGATGCTACCGAGAAATATGCTCGATGCTGCAACCGGTGCTATGCGGAGTCTGTATGATAGTGTTCTTTCTTTGGAGAAGCGGCGTCTCGGAGAGAAGGATGTGGCATACCCGGTTTTCGCAGCCAAGGTGCCAGTGGGCAAGGGCTTTGTGGATAACTCCATCGGGGGTACGATCGTCCTGCGGTTTGATGACATCCACGCTATGTTGAACCTTCATCCGCTGCACTACACCTTCGTTCGGCTATTTTCGCTGAGTATGGAGATGCGGATCATTCGCGACAAGACCCCGGACATCGTGATAGTCGATCCCTTCTACATGCGTGCCAAGATCTTGGGCAGCGCTGGGGACCGGCAAGTCGCGAGTTCTTACCTCGAAGGCGTCATTCTGGCAAACCAAGATAAGGATAACTTCCTCATGCCTTACTTTCCCGAGTAAGTCCTCCCCTCAACCGCCCCGTAACATATGAATTCTTAGATTTCGACCGTTTTTCTTTTAACATTCCGTGTTTTCTGCAGTGACACACATTGCACGCTCATCCTCCTAAGCCCCAAATATTCCATGGCCACATATTTCGACCCGGACCGTCAGTCGAACTTAGACTACACAAATGTCAAGAAGGTTCTTGATGATGTTCTCCCCTGCTACGTCAAATCTGGAGGCACCTTCACCAGGCCTATTCGTAAGTACGGCAAGCACGTGTTCTCCCACAATACGACGTTCTGCTGCGTCAAGCAGCCGCCTGGCGGTCAGAAGGGTGCCTACTATGCCATCCATCACATGCGGGCGATCGTACGGGACCATCATCAACTTCTGCTACCGAGTAGACTCAAAGATTGGGCCACGAGCATGTCGGCAATCGAGGACGCGGACATCAGACAAGAATTCTTTCGCATCCAGTCGGAGTTTGCGGAAATCATCCATCAAGATGTCCTTCATACCTCGGGGCAGTTCTACCTCAGAAATCAACCGTCCAATAGTGACATCGACACAATCCTACAAATGCAGGCTGACAACGCCCGTTGTTTCATGACTCCCACGATAGACGGCGGCTTCATCCACGCTCCGGTCCCTTGAGTCGAGTCGAAAGAAGTGATGATGTGTCTAGTTCTGAAACATCGATTGGCTCATGTTGTTATTAAACTTTAATGAACTTGTAGTATGTCTCTTTGGTTTCGAGAGTCGTTCAACTTAGATGTAATCGATGCTATTAATGTCTTGCTTTTCTCTTCCGATCGTTCTGTTGCATACTTATATATTGCTTATGTATTGTCTGTGAATTGGTACTAACGTTTCGTTTGGCTACTGCATAGCGATGCCGTGGTATGTCGTGTACAAGGTTAAGGTTCCCAGAGTCTACGACGACTGGGAGGAGTGTTGGAGACAGGTTCACCGATTCAGCGGTAATAGTTACAAAGGGTACGCCACTAGGGCCGAGGCGGAATCTAGATACACCCGCTATCTAGCGGGAGAGGGGAGGGAGCGTTGGAGGAACCGGATGAAGACGAGTTTCATCGTGATGATGCTCATCGTGATGACCGCAGCTCTCTTCTATGTGATGGTAGTTTAGATGATCGATATAGACTTGTAATGTGAAGACAAACTCGCGGTCTCGAGACTTGTAATATAATGTTCTATCTTTGTTCGGTCTTTTCAATTCGGAGACTAATATGATGAATTGTATTCGGAGACTAAAATGATGAATTGTATTCAGAGACTAATCTTCTATTGTATTCGATGAATCTGTTGTTGATGTATGCTGTCTATATTTTGTCCAATTATACATTTTGTAACCTGTGCAAAAAACAGAAAATAAAAAAATAAAAAAAACCTAATATTCATACTAATGGCGCATCACATCATAGTGCGCCATTAGTATGCCAAAGGATACTAATGGCGCATCATTAAACAGTGCACCATTAGTATGCCGAAGTTACTAATGGCGCATCCTGTTGTCGTGCGCCATTAGTATGCCAAAGCACCTGGGTATACATGGCCCCCTGGGAGGCATACTAATGGCGCACTATTGTATATACTAGTGGCGCATCTGAGGTGCGCCATTAGTATACCAGATACTAATGGCGCACCAGTGGTGCGCCATTAGTAAAATATACTAATGGCATGCTACTAATGGCGCGCCACTAATGCGCCATTAATGGCCAAATTAGGTGCGCCATTAGTAGGCCTTTTCCTAGTAGTGGTTGGGACACCCCTGCAGGGTTTTGAACTTTCGAAAGCCGTGCCCGCAATTATGGGCAGATGGGAATTTGTTAATATCCGGTTGTAGAGAACTTGACACTTAACTTAATTAAAATGCATCAACCGTGTGTGTAGCCGTGATGGTCTCTTCTCGGCGCAGTCCGGGAAGTGAACATGGTTCTTGTGTTATGCTTGAATGTAAGTAGTTTAGGATCACTTCTTGATCACTTCTAGTTTCTCGACCGTGCGTTGCTTCTCTTCTCGCTCTCTTTTGCGCAAGTTAGCCACCATATATGCTAGTGCTTGCTGCAGCTCCACCTCACTACCCATTCCATCCCATAAGCTTAAATTGTCTTGATCTCACGGGTTTGAGATTACTGAGTCCTCGTGGCTCACAGATACTTCCAAACGGTTGCAGGTGCCGATGATACCAGTGCAGGTGACGCATCCGAGCTCAAGTGGGAGCTCAAAGAAGACCTTGGTCGATGTTTTATGTCTTTCCCGGTTGATCAGTAGTGGATCCCAGTTGGGACGATAGGGAATCTAGCATTTGGGGTTGTCTTCTTTTATTTTGGTTCCGTAGTCAGACCTTGATTGTATTCTAGATGATGTATGTTTAACTTGTATTCGTGTGAAGTGGCGATTGTAAGCCAACTCTGTATCCCTTTCTTATTCAGTACATGGGATAGTGTGAAGATTACCCCTCTTGCAACAAACCTACCATGCGGCTATGCCTCTAAGTCATGCCCCGACACGTGGGAGATATAGCCGCATCATGGGTGTTACAGTGCACTGGCGCGCTCCCACTAAAAGTTGCAAAGAAAAAATGAAGAGGGCAAATCAAGGGCATACCAGGACGGACGTGCGCATCTCCACCACCTCATTCCTTGCCTTCATGAGGGTGGAGCCATGGGCGGCGAACTTGTCCAGGACATCCTGCATCGTGAGGTTCAAGGCGGCCATGCCGGCCACTAACGACCAGCCAGGCGGAGAAGAGCTCGTGGCCTTGATGTCAGTTCCCAGCGAGATCGCGGCTCCGATCTCCACCGGCCTCGGCTTTGAGGTCGCTTGCACCTGGTGCAGGCACAAGGGGGCGCATAGTCATAGCCTGGCTCATCGCTAGCCCGGTGTTGGCCAGCGGCATCACCGGCCCTTCGGGGTGGCCCCTCCCCCACTCGCCTGGTGCATGGTCAGACTGTCCTTGACTCGGTGCTGGCAGAGTGTGAAGACTGGGCACACAGATGGCCCCATCGCGACCTGAACGATGAAGGAGAGAAGCTTGACGAACCCATCGGGCATGTTGGCGAAGGTATGAGACTCGCAGCTGTTGTCGGCCATCTACAAAAGTAGGCAAAAATTCCGAATGGTCAGGTCATAAATTTATGCTGACTGTCAGAAATTGACTACAATTGCAAAAATATGATTTAGCTCTAGCATGCTAATAACCAATTAGCGATCGCACCTAGTGGCTTCCTACAGTCAGCCTGGCTCTAGTACCAAGCTTGTCACGACTGGTTTTCCAATAAAAATGTTTATTGAGAAACCAATCTTTTGAGTCCAGTATGAGAAAAATCCTCCTTACTGGTAGACAAATTCTTGATACAATAAGCCAGTACCATAAAATATATTACAGGGTCGAGCTACGGTTGCTCAACCAAATTATTACAAGCATGCAAATAATTATACATAATGGCGGATATGACACAGTGGTGTCGAGGCATACTACTGAGTCGAGGATATGGTGGTGGTGGAAAATCACAGCGGGGAGTGAGATACATGACTCTAAAACTGGCATCTCATCGAGCGTCGAGGTGAGGCTCGATGAATTTATTTGGTAGCGGAAGCGGATATAATACAGTGACCAAATCCAGGGTCGTACGAGACTGACTGGGATTCCTCTAGGCGTCGGACTCGCTATCAAATTCTTCATCCATGAGATCACCTTCGTCAGCATCTGGCCAAATCAACAAGCCAGGTGAGTACTTTGAAAGTACTCGCAAGACAGTTCGGACATAAGATATAACAAATGCATGCATGGATGCGTCATGATTAATTTACCAATGCACATTCAAAATTTAGCAAGCAAGGTAAGTAAAAAGGGAATCGGCGGTAGTCCGCCTGAAAACCCAACAAAAAGAAATAATAGGAAACCGATCGGGTGTCTGAAGCGACGCCTCGAAGGGTGAACAAATAAATAAAGATCATGCCCAGTCGGGCGTCTAAGCGACACCACGTAAAGGGCTTAAACTGAAAATAAAAGACATGCGTGCCACAGTCGGACGTCGGGGCGACATCACAGAAAGGGCTTATATTGAAAGTAAATAACAGTACTGCCGCAGTCGGACGTCTGAGCGACATCGCAGAAAGGGCTTTTATTGAAAGTAAATAATAACAATGCCACAGTCAGACGTCTGAGCAACATCGCAGAAAGGGCTTTTATTGAAAGTAAATAATAACAATGCCACAGTCGGACGTCTGAGCGACATCGCAGAAAGGGCTTTTATTGAAAGTAAATAATAACAATGCCACAGTCGTACGTCTGAGCGACATCGCAGAAAGGGATTTTGTTCACAAGTAAATAATACTCATAATAAATATTCAATTCATGGTAATAAACGAGTTAGTCCATCCACAGGAATAAACATTTAACCGGACTTAGCACTCATGTGATTCACCGGAGTCTCTGTCATCAAAACTGACATTTGTCAGGATAAGATAATACCGAAGTTGGACATGGAATAGATGATTCAAAGGAATATATGACTCTGCAGAGTTTGTACGAAAATTTTTCCCACAGCCAACGGATTTCCATAGTCACGAAGGACTAGTTACATTTACGGTCTTTCGGAAGAAAACACAGCTAGCCAGTACACACCCATCCTACCTCTCGATGCCAGGAATCACCCTAGACATCGTCCAAGAAAAACTTTTGAGATGGGGAGATCACAATCTCGAGTAGCATGGGATCAAATTTATATACACGCGCTCTAAGGGGTGCCCCCCTCTCGGTCCCAACCGGAAACACCCATGCCCCCTGACCGGATGACTGGCTTTAATCCAGGGCCATGCAACCATCATCACGGCCTCTCCTTTTGGTGTGTACCAAGAAAGCGGTTTGCAACTTACTAAGCCATATTCCTTGCGGAAAACATGTGGTAGTACAGGGAAGGAAAAATGGAAGGAACTGGACCGATACGGGTTGACACTGAAGTCATATAGTCTGGCATAAGACTGGCATGCTACAACACTGCCATCTTACCCATCCTCATGCCAACACATGGCCATGCATACTCACATCCATCCACTTATGGATTTTCAAAACTCACTTGCCTCAACGTTGCATGTAATATGACATTCGTCGGTATGCTCATCAACATGCCATGAAACTACTTAATGCAAACATGTCAAAACAATCATCATATCAAAAGTTCAAACATGCTTGCCTGGTTCAGAGTAGTCGAAGCCTAGCTCGGTGAAGTTCGCGGTCCCGTCACCTCCTTCGGTATCTACGGTATAAAGAAACATACGCGCTAACGTAAATACCGTGAGGTGCACAAAATTATTCCAAACATTTTTCAAATAAATCTGATAAAAAACTAGACAAAATTCTAAGGAGGACAGAAAAAGAATCAATCAAAAATACTTTTTTGTTTAACAGTTATAAGGGTTTTAGTCCAGGGACTCATCTGTAATGAAACAGAAAGTTCCCAGGGGCTAACTTATAAAAACAGAAAACACTTCTATTGAGAATACGCCGGCCCAGAGGGGAGACACATTTTGGTAGAAGACGTTTTCAGAAAACAGTTCGTTTAAAAGATCAGAGAGGCTGACAGGCGGGTCCCGCCCGTCAGGTTTGAAATTTCAAAAGAGGCGGCAGAGCTCGACGGTGCCCGAGAGCCGTGGTGGTCGCCAGCAGCGATCCACGGCGAGGCAGGGGGATCGGAGGTTACCAACGTGTTCACCGTGTCCTTCCGCGTCGGTGGGTGGTGGTGGTGGTCGCCGACGAGCACCACGTCGACGGCGGCCCTTGCTCCGGCGGACAGTGGTTCGGGCGTTGATGGAGCTCGCCGAGGAGGGTTGCAAGGATCGAATCAAAGTGGGGGTTAGCTCTCTGGTTGCTCGAGGAGGTTACTGACGAAGTTTGGGCGTCGGGGATGGTCTCACCGGAGTGAATCAAGACGGAGTCCGAGGCGGAATGAGGCGGCCGGAGTCGAGGAAGAAGGGCCCCTCGAGGCTCTTCCAGTTGCTGGGCGGGGTCCAGTGTGGTGGTGGAGGTGTGCGGGGGCGAGAGTGAGCTTGGGGGCGCTATATATAGCCGGCCCAAGGCGGTTGCCGTGAACAGGATAAGTCCGGCGAGTGATTACGGCGGTGCTATGGTTGGGCAGTTAGATTAGGGGCTTGGGCATCGACTAGATGAAGTAACGAGCCCATCCCGGTGCGTAACTCAGCAAGGGGGGAGGAGGTTACGGCCTGTCCCAACAGAACGGTCGTGCGGCACATCGGCGGCAGGGAGCGTGCCCTGCGCGTGCCAGGCCACAGCGACGGTGCTGCATGCATGCGCTGGCAAGGGAGACGGCCACGCGGAGCTCCCAGGTGGCTTGGGCGGTGCAGAACGGCGTTGTGCTGTAGGGTGCCTTCTGTCGGCCGCCACGGGAGGTCCCGACGCTGCAGAAGACGCCGGCGAGGGCGGGCCAGCGTGCCACCGACGCCAGGAACCGGCCAAGCGTGCATGCGGTGCTCCGGACAGGGAGGAGGGGCTATGTGCAACGCGCCAGGCGCACTGTCGACGCGTGACTAAACTCTGACGAAGGAAAAACGACACTGAACTCTGAAACTCTAAACTTTTTTGAAAATGCAAGGAAACAGTGCCGGCCAGGTGTTCGACAGAATGATTTTGGTATGTAGGGGGTTCTCCTTGAGCTGAAACTTGGTGGGGTGGCCTCTCATTGCACCAGGAGGCTGCCTGAATTTTGGTAGAATTTTTGGAGAAGAGGAGATATTAATTTCACCAAATTTGGCAAATCTGGTCCAAACTTGCAGAGACTGAAATTTGAAAAATTTGAAAAGAGGGAGAGTGGATCAAGATGGTTCTGGGTTGTGGATGCTAAGGACAATCCAGAGGAGTTGGTTTGAGATAAAAACTCAAAGGCAATGAGGTACTTGCTTTGAAAATTACTTAGGCTCATAATGAAAGACAGAATTGTTTTGGGAGATAAAATAAATGAAATAAAATTCAAAAATGGTTTGGACTTGATGGGACAGAGAATTTAGATTGTTCCAAAGTGGAGGGAGGGGTTTTGGGAGGTCTCTCCACATGAGGCAAAATAAAATCATGGGTGGTTCCAAAATGAGAGAAGCCCCAAAAACTCCTAGGGTTTTCCTTTTAAATGGAAATAATCAAATTCAAAAAAATACATTTGAGAGGAGAAGAATTCAGAAGAAAAGTTTCCATAATTCAAACACCCAATTTGAAAAGGATGTAAATGAAAATCCTTGCCAAAGGTGAAAGTTTTTAAGAGAGAGGTTTTCTGAAAAAAAAATTAAATGGCCTCTCTTCAAAAACCAACAAGGTTTTTGCTAAAAACCAAAAGAAAATTTTGGAGTGTCACAGACTCCTGCCTGCATCTACTACTATTACTCCACACATCGACAACTATCCAGCATGCATCTAGTGTATAAAGTTCATGGAGAAACGAAGTAGTGCAATAAGAACGATGATGTGATGTAGACAAGATCTATTTATGTAGAAATAGACCCCATCTTTTTAAGCAATGATATATACCTGTCGGTTCCCCTTCTGTCACTGGGATCAAGCACCGTAAGATGGAACCCATCACAAAGCACCTCTTCCCATTGCAAGATAAATAGATCAAGTTGGCCAAACAAAACCTAAATATTGGAGAAGAAATACAAGGCTATAATCAATCATGCATATAAGACATCAAAGAAGATTCAAATAAATTTCATGGATAAAAAGACATAGATCTGATCATAAACACAAAGTTAATCAGATCCCAACAAACACACAACAAAAGAATTACATCATATGGATCTCCAAGAGACCACTGTATTGAGAATCAAATGAGAGAGAGCAAGCAATCTAGCTACTAACTATGGACCCGTAGGTCTACAAAAGACTACTCATGCATTATCGAAGAGGCACCAATGGACATGATGAACCCCTCCGTGATGGTGTCTAGATTGGATCTGGTTTTTCTGGAACTTGCAGCGGCATGAATTGATTTTCCTGACTCCCCTAGGTTTTCTAGAAAATTGGGGTATTTACAGAGTAAAGAGGCAGTCCGGGGACACCCGAGGTGGGCACAACCCACCAGGGCACGCCTGGGCCTCCAGGCGCACCTTGGTGGGTTGTGCTCCCCTCAAAGCACCCCCAGGCACTTCTCCAGCCCATTGAATGTCTTCTGGTCCAAAAAAATCCACAAAAAGTTTCGCTGTGTTTGGACTCCGTTTGATATTGATTTCCTATGATGTAAAAAACATGCAAAAAACAGCAACTGGCACTTTGCACTATGTCAATAGGTTTGTAGCAAAAATGATATGAAATGACTGTAAAATGATTATAAAACATCCAATAAAGATAATATAACAGCATGGAACAATAAACAATTATTGATACATTGGAGACGTATCAGCATCCCCATTCTTAATTCCTGCTCGTCCTCGAGTAGGTAAATGATAAAAATAGAATTTTTGATGTGGAATGCTGCCTAACATGTTCATCACATATTTTTTTCTTTATAGCATGGACATTTGGACCTTTATATGGTTCAAAGCAATAGTCTAGTTTTGACGTGAGACTTAAATACTCAAGCATATCAACAAGCAACCATGTCTTTCAAAATATCAAAGCTCAAATAAGTTATCCCTAGCCTATCATGCTCAATCATTGATCCATTCATGAAACACACTCGCATATTAGGTACAACCATTGCTCAAGTACGATCATAGTGCCCCCTAGTTGGTGCTTCATAAGAGAAGATGGAGACTCAGATAAAAAATAAAAATGCATAAAGTAAAAGAAAGTCCGTTCTCGGAAGGTAGTAGGGATTTGTAGAGGTGCCAGAGCTCAAAGAGAAAAACATAGAGATAAAAACATTTTGGGAGGCATGCTTTTGATGTCAACGAGAACGACTAAGAAGTTCCCAACACTTTCCATGCTAGATATATCATAGGCGGTTCCCATACAGAAATTATAGTTTATTCCTTTTTCCACCATAGTTTTACTTTCCATGGCTAGCCGTATCTACGGCTGCCTTCCATAGGAACACTTTCCAAGGAATTTATTATTTGACAACATAAAGTAAATTCATTTTTAATTTCGGGACTAGGCATCCCTAATACGTTTGCCTTACTCCCGTGCAATGACAAGTGAATAAACTCTCATCATGAGAATAACATATCTAGAATAGAAATTTATTAGCCACCCCCTACCGATTCATGAGCAGTACGAGCACACAAAAGAGAAATTTATTTTGAAAAATAGAGATGGCACATGCAAAGTTTCTTAGAATGGCAATATAATGCCGCATATAGGTAGGTATGGTGGACTCATGTTGCAAAACTGGTTTAAAGTATTTTGGATGCACATGTAGTGATCATACTTAGTGGAAATGAAGGCTAGCAAAAGATTGAGAAGCGACCAACCAAGAAACTAATAATCTCGTAAGCAAGCATTAAGCATAACTAACACCGAATAATGCACCACAAGTAGGATGTAATTTCATTGCATAACTATTTACTTCCGTGCTTGCATAGGGAAGCACAAACCTTAACACCAATATTCTTACTAAAGCATAATTACTCATCAACATGACTCACATATCACATCATCATATCTCAAAACTATTATAAGGATTAAAGTTTATTTTGTCCAATGATCTTCATGAAAGTTTTCATTATATCCTTCCTAGATATCTATCACTTTGGGACTATTTTTCATGTGTTGCTTTTGATAAGCTCAAAGAAATATAAGTGAAGATCATGGACGTAATATTTCTTTCTCTCAAATTAATTTAAGTGAAGCTAGAGAGAATTTCTTAAAAAAATTACTAACTCTCAAATAAATCTAAGTGAAGCATGAGAGCAATTCC
Organism: Triticum dicoccoides; assembly: GCF_002162155.2. NCBI lineage: Eukaryota > Viridiplantae > Streptophyta > Magnoliopsida > Poales > Poaceae > Triticum > Triticum dicoccoides. The sequence continues at coordinate 400,448,119 of NC_041386.1, forward strand.
ATAGCTCATAAAGATTTAAATGAAGCATAGAGAGCAATTCTAACAAGTCATGGCATAATTTTGGGTCTCTCAAATAGGTGTGTCCAGCAAGGATTCAAGACTTAAAACACAAAGGAAAACAAGCAAAGACTCATATCATACAAGACGCTCCAAGCAAAACTCATAGTATGTGACGAATAAAAATATAGCTTCGAGTAAAATACCGACGGTCGTTAGAACAAAGAGGGGATGCCACTGAGGGCATCCCCAAGCTTAATTGCTTGCTTCTCTTTGGATAATAGCTTGGGATGCCATGGGCATCCCCAAGCTTAGGCTATTCTTACTCCTTATTCCTTCGTGCATTGTAACATCACCCAAAACTTGAAAACTTCAATCACACAAAACTCAACAAAACCTTCATGAGATCCGTTAGTATAAGAAAACAAATCACTACTATAAGTGTTGTTGCAAACCAATTCATATTTTATAATTTCATTATGTCTATTGTATTCTAACTTTTCTATGGCATAAACTCTTCAAAGAAAACCATAGAGTCATCAAAACAAGCACACAACACAAAGGAAACAGAATCTGTCAAAAACAGAACAGCCTGTAGCAATCTGGGTATTTCGAATACTTCTGTAAGTCCAAAAATTCTAAAAAGTTAGTAAGACCTGAGTAATTTTTATATTAATCTTCGGCAAAAATAATTAGTATTTTATCATGCTTCTATTAAAAATGAAAATTCCTTTCGTGAGTGCGGAAGTTTCTGTTTTTCCGCAAGATCAAATCAACTATCACCCAAGAAGATCCTAAAGGCTTTACATAGCACAAGAACTAATTAAAACACAAAAAACACAATCATAATAGTAGCATAATTGTGCAAACACTCAAGAACAGAAAGAAAAACATAAAAAAAAATATTCAGTGGGTTGCCTCCCAACAAGCGATATCGTTTTATGCCCCTAGCTAGGCATTGAGATTTCGATGATGCTCACATGAAAGATAATAATTGAAACATAAAGAGAGGATCATGAAACATGTGAAAAACACATTTAAGTCTAACATACTTCCTATTCATAATCATTTCATCAGCAAACAAATTATCAAGGCAAGCAAAAAACTAGCATATGCAAGGAAGAAGAAAGAAACTATATCAATCTCAATATAACGAGAGGTAATTTAGTAACATGAAAATTTCTACAACCATATTTTCCTCTCTCATAATAATTAAATATAGGATCATAATCAAATTCAACAATATAACTATCACATAAAGTATTCTCTTCATGATCCTCATGCAGGCAAAGTTGACACTCTTCCAAAATAATGGGATTATCATGAAATAAAGTCATGACTTATCCAAGCCCACTTTTATCAAAAAAATTCATAAGATTGAACACTCTCCGAATGAGTGGGATTATTTTAGCTAAAGTTGACAATCTTCCAAACCAACTTTTAATATTATCACTAGCATATTCATCTTGAGGTTTAAATAAATTTTAAAGATCATAAGAATTATTATCACCCCAATCATGATCATTGCAATCAGTAGTTGACAAAACAAAACAAGCATCCCCAAGAGGGTACAATAGTGATCCAGGAGTGGATCACTGGACATCGGTAAAAATTATCCTTAGTGGAATAAGGATATGTTTCTCGATTATGTAGGTGACAAAAAGTTCGTCGTAAAGAGTTACATCAATGCAAGTTTTGACACCGATCTGGATGACTCTGAGTCTCAATCTGGATACGTATTGGAAGTGGGAGCATTTAGGTAGAGTAGCTCTGTGAAGAGCATTCTAGACATAGAAAAATTTGCAAAATACATACAGCTCTGAATGTGGCAGACCCGTTGACTTGACTAAATTTCTCTCACAATTAAAACATGATCACTCTTTGGGTGTTAATAACAACAATGTGAACTAGATTATTGACTCTAGTAAACCCTTTGGGTATTAGTCACATCGAGATGTGAACTAATCACATAAAGATGCGAACTAGATTATTGACTCTAGTGCAAGTGGGATACTGAAGGAAATATACCCTAGAGGCAATAATAAAGTTGTTATTTATATTTCCTTATATCATGATAAATGTTTATTATTCATGCTAGAATTGTATTAACCGGAAACTTGATACATGTGTGAATACATAGAAAAATAGAGTGTCCCTAGTATGCCTCTGCTTGACTAGCTCGTTAATCAAAGATGGTTAAGTTTCCTAGCCATAGACATCTGTTGTCATTTGATGAATGAGATCACATCATTAGAGAATGATGTGATGGACAAGACCGATCCGTTAGCTTAGCACTATGATCGTTTAGTTTGTTGCTATTGCTTTCTTCATGACTTATACATGTTCCTACGACTATGAGATTATCATCCCCCGAATGCTGGAGGAACACTTACTATGCTATCAAACGTCACAACGTAACTGAGTGATTATAAAGATGCTCTATAGGTGACTCCGATGGTGCTTGTTGAGTTGCAATACATCGAGATTAAGATTTGTCACTCCGATTATCGGAGCGGTATCTCTAGGCCCTTGGTGATGCTCATCACTATAAGCCTTGGAAGCAATGTGACTAAAGAGTTAGTTACGGGATGATGCATTATGGAACGAGTAAAGAGACTTGTCGGGAACGAGATTGAACTAGGTATGAGGATATTGACGATCGAATCTCGGGCAAGTAACATACCGTGACAAAGGGAGCAACGTATGTTGTTATGCGGTTTAACCGATAAAGATCTTCGATGTTCCGCTATTGGTTATTGATCGGAGATGTGTCTCGGTCATGTCTACATAGTTCTTGAACCCGTAGGGTCCGCACGCTTAACGTTCGACGATGATTTGTATTATGAGTTATGTGATTTTATGTACCGAAGGTTGTTCGGAGTCCCAGATGAGATCACTGACATGACGAGGAGTCTTGAGATGGTCCATACGTAAATATCAATATATTGGAAGGCTATATTCGGACATCAGAAAGGTTCCGAGTGATTCAGATATTTTTCGGAGTACCGGAGAGTTGCGGGAATTCGCCGGGGGAAGTAGTGGGCCTTTGTGACGCCCCGAGACCGTTGCCCCAGGTGTCTTCCAGTTATTCGCCGCCATTGCCATGTCTTTTCTTGCGTGTTGCACCTAGCCATGTCATCATGTGCATTGCATCATCATGTTTTCAAAATTTGCATCCGTCCGAGTTCCCCCAGTTCTCTACGTTGCCCGTTCTGAGCCCAGGCACACTTGCACGCACCTGGGGCACGTCCGAAATAGTATTTTATAAGTGGACGGAAAATGTTCTCGAAATGGGTTGAAAGTTGGCATGCGGTGTTGTTATGTTGTCAGTAGGTCGCGTGCGAAGTTTCATCGCATTCGGAGTTCATTTGATGCCCCAACGGAAAACTATAGCAGCAATATAGTCGGTGAAATCGTCGGACATTTTCGGTCTCCGGAAACAGTTGCCGGGCTGCATTCCTTCCCTATCATCTTAGCCCAACCTCCTCTTCACAGCCCACTAGGCCTGCCTAACCCCCTCCTCGTGTTCGACAACCCCTCCTAACCCCCTCAAACCCTAACCCTTCCTATATATAGACCCCCTCGTGCCATTTTCGGGCAACCTAGACCCCTCCACCTACCTCTAGCTGCCTCCGCCTCAATTTTTGTGCGCCTTCACCTCGGATCCGCCACTTGACGCGCTGCCACTTGCCGACGCCGTCACCTGGCCGCGCCTCGACCAATCCACCGCCTCCACGTCGCCTCTCCAGCATGCCTCCACCTCCCACCTCTCCACGGCTTTCTCGGACCGCAACAGGCCCATCCCGGGCCAGATCTGCGCCAGGAGGAAGCCCGTGTTGCACCACACTTCCTCCGCGCCTCTCTGGCGACCTCGACACCGGCCACCGGAGGGCCTCGACGCCGCGTCCAGGTCAGGCCAGAGCCCTTCCTCATGTCCTTCTTCTCCTTTCTCTCTTCCTCCCTCACCCGAGCCTTTCTCTCCCTTTGCCCGTAGAAGCCTGCCATGGCCGCCACCTTGGATGCTTTGCATCCGTCGCCGGAGCTCCGATCAGCCACCGCCGTTGCCCAGATCTGGTGTAGGACGCCCTGATCCACTCATTCCTGTCCTTGCCCGCCTTGCCCCATCGTCGTCCTCGCCGGACAATCACCGCTGGCGCGCCCTTCCCCGTCCGTCCGTGCGTGCGAGCACACGCACAACAACCTCGTGCTTTGACCTCGCCACCAGGCCTTCCAGCGCCAGGTAGGCTGGCCTCTTCTCCAGCCGCGGCCCAGCGCCCACCTCTGCCTCCCCTTCAACCGGCCGGCCTCGTCTGTGCCAGCTGCTTGGCCCAATGTTAGTAACCTCTGCCGAGATCCAGATTTGGCACGTATATTTTTTCCAGCATCTGCAAATTTGCTATTTTCCAGAGAGTGTCAGTTTTATAGAATAGTCCCTCATGTTCATGCATATAATAACTCATGAATCGTGCATCATATTAAAATGTTTTATTTATGAAAAATGCTTAGAATTTCGTCTAGTTTCATAATATGCTGCTTTCATGCATGTTAAAAATGTTTAAAATGTTGTTTGTGTTTATTTTGCATAATGCCATGTTAAAATGATTTATTTCATAACTTAATAATCATAGGTCCAAATTTAATAAACTCTATATGTAAACATGGTAGAAAAATGCATATATTAACATGGTGGCATTAATTTGCATGTTTAACAAATCTAAAATATGGTTTAGGGCAGAACAGTACCAAATCCATAAATTCCATATGAGGATTTTCTGGAATTGTTGTTTGTTGTTTCCGGCCTCATTTAAACTTGCCTAAATAGTTAGTTTGATTATGCTCCACCTCTTGCCATGTTTAACAACATTTAATATTGTTGAGTACATAACTGAGAGAGAACTAAATAAGTCATGTGGTGTTTCGAGTATGCAACTCGTTGCATATTGAGCTCCGCTTAACTTGTAGTGTTGTTTGTTGCACTTTGCCATGCCATGCCTCTTGAAACCAGACATGCATCATACTTGATTGAGCATCATGTCATGTTTATGTGATGGTTGTTTACCATGTTGCTTGCTTCTTTCTGGTTTGCTTCTCTCGTTAGCTTCGGTTGCGTTCCAGAGTTGTGAGGATTCGTTCGACTACGTCCATTTCTCTTCTTCATGGACTCGTTCTTCTTCCTTGCAGCATTTCAGGCAAGATGACCATACCCTAGATATCACTTCTATATTTTCTTGCTAGTTGTTAGCTCCATCGCTATGTCACGCTACCCATCATTTGTTTATTCATGTCTCCCATATTGACATGTCAAGCCTCTAACCCACCTTCCTAGCAAACCGTTGTTTGGCTGGCTATGTTGCTGCTTTTGCTCAGCCCCTCTTATAGTGTTGCTAGTTACAGGTGAAGTTGAAGATTGCTCCATGTTGGAACATGATTATGTTGGGATATCACAATATCTCTTATTTTTATTAAGGCACCTCTATACTTGGTAAAGGGTGGAAGGCTCGGCCTTATGCCTGGTGTTTTGTTCCACTCGTGCCACCCTAGTTTCCGTCATACCTGTGTTATGTTCCTTGTTTTGGCATCCCTAACATGATGAGGGGCATGGGACCCTCTTGACAATTCGCTTTGAATAAAACTCCTCCAGTAGGCCCAACCTTGGTTTTACGTTTACCTAACAACATATAACTTTCCCTTGGGGTCGCGACCCCGAGGGTCATCTTTATTTTAACCCCCCCGGGCCAGTGCTCCTCTGAGTGTTGGTCCAACCTAGAGCCACTTGCAGTGCCACCACTTCACCCGGGGTCTTTGGTTGTCGTACGTAGTGTTCATTCGGTGTGCCCTAAGAACGAGATATGTGCAGCTCCTATCGGGATTTGTCGGCACATTCGGGCGCTCTTGCTGTTTTAGTTTTACCATTGTCAAAATGTCTTGTGCATCGGGATTCCGAGTCTGATCGGGTGTCCCGCAATGGAGGATTCTCTCCGTGGATCGTGAGCTTGTGATGGGCTAAGTTGGGACACCCCTTCATGGTTTAAACTTTCGAGAGCCGTGCCTGTGGTTATGTGGCAGATGGGAATTTGTTAATATCCGGTTGTAGAGAACTTGACAGTTGACTTAATTAAAATGAATCAACCGCGTGTGCAGCCGTGATGGCCTCTTTTCGGCGGAGTCCGGGAAGTGAACACGGTTTTGGTTATGTTTGATTGTAAGCAGTTTTAGGATCACTTCTTGATCACTGCTAGCTTCACGACCATTGCGAAGCTTCTCATCTTACTCTTAATTGTGTATATTAGCCACCATATTTGTTTAGCACTTGCTGCAACTGCACCTCATTACCACATCCTAACCATAAGCTTAAATAGTCTTGATCTTGGGGGTGTGAGATTGCTAAGTCCTCATTACTCACGGATACTTCCAAACAGTTGCAGGTGCGGATGATGCCAGTGCAGGTGATGCTACCGAACTCAACTAGGAGTTTGACGAGGACCTTGGTCGTTACTATGTTTCGTTTCCTGATGATCAGTAGTGGTGCCCAGTTGGGACGATCGGGGATCTAACATTTGGGGTTGTCTTCTTTCTTTTCGTTCTGTAGTCGGACCTTGTTTATACTCTGGATGATGTATGTTTAACTTGTTATTTGAGTGACATGGCGATTGTAAGACAACCTTCTATTTATCCCTTTCTTATTCAGTACATGGGATTGTGTGAAGATTACCCCTCTTGCGACAAATCCACAATGCGGGTGTAACCCCCCGAGACCGGAGCTCCAGATGCCTTCCATGGTTTTCAAGATTCGTCATGTGATTTGTTTTGCTTGTTGCATTCCTTTTTGCATATTTTGCATTGCATCATGCCATCATGCCATCTTTTTCTCAAAGCTATCAAGAACTCGCTTAAATAAATTCATGGATCTTCGGTCCATTTAAACCGAGTGAAATGCACATGGTGAATTCTCTTTATAACTTATCCTCCCAATATCCAGGGAGCTATAACAAAGTATTCCATTTATTTGGAATAAACCCAAAACAAACTCGCATTTTAAATCCCTTCTGTTCCCAAATATTTAAATCCTTGATCTTTCTCCCTTTACCCCAACCTAGTTGTGGAGCTTTGATAATATGTCAAAGTACTCGCATGCCATCTCCGTCAATTTAGATTGTTTGGTCCTCCATATAAATCCCTTGCCTTATTTTCTCTTTTCCTCTTTCTTTTCTGATTTATGGAAAAGAAAACCCCCTTCTTTTTTTCTTTTGGTCAGCCGAGCAGGCCTCCTGGCCTTTTTCCAGTCCCACCGAAATGGGCCAGTATCAGGTCGGCCCTTTTGCATCTAGGCCATCCCTCGGCCCAGCCACGCCCCGAGCTAACCCTACCCTTCTCTAGATCTCACCTTTTTCCTCCCGCAGCGCCACTATCTCGCCTTTCCCTCCCACAGCGCAGCCATCTCCCTCGCTCGATCCCCTCCTTCCTTGCATCGCTTGGGAGAGGAGAGAGAGTGCGTGCTTGATCCCGCATCCCTCCAGGCTCCTCCCGTGGTGCCCGCACCCCTCTTTCTCCTCCATCACGGCTTCCTCCCCCAGCTTTCGTCGTCCGCTCGAGAGGAGCTCGCGGCTGCCCAACGTCGGAGCTCCTCCGGCCATGGTGCCCGCGCTGGCGACCCTGCAGTTCACCACCCCTTCATGCGAGCCTCCTCCGCGCCGCATCCTCACCTCCCGTGCCTCTGTCGCGCCGGTCTTCGACGCCTCCGCCAAGCTCCACCAGGACCACGTCGCCGCCCCGCCTCCAAGTCTACCGCCATCGACGCCCTGCAGCTCCTGCCGTCACTACTAGGAAAAGCCCTACTAATGGCGCACCAGTTTTGCCTACTAATGGCGCATCACTGGTGCGCCATTAGTAGCACGCCACTAGTAATTTTTACTAATGGCGCACCACTGGTGCGCCATTAGTATCTGGTATACTAATGGCGCACCATCCAGTGCGCCATTAGTATATAACACCATGCGCCATTAGTGTGCCTCCCAGGGGCCATATTTAACCATGTGCTTTGGCACACTAATGGCGCACTGCGGATAGATGCGCCATTAGTATAATTGGCATACTAATGGCGCACTCTGTCTTGATGCGCCATTAGTATCCTTTGGCATACTAATGGCGCACTCTGTCTTGATGCGCCATTAGTATCCTTTGGCATACTAATGGCGCACCTTGTGGTGATGCGCCATTAGTATGATTATTTGGTTTTTTTACTCTTCTAATTTTTGCACAGGTTACAAAATATATTATTTGACAGAATATAGACAGTAGCACACAGCAACAGCAGATTCATCGAATACAATAGAAGATTAGTCTCCGAATACAATTCATCATATTAGTCTCCGAATTCAAAAGACCGAACAAAGATAAAACATTACAAGTCTCGAGACCGCGAGTATCGCATTTGTCTTCACATTACAAGTCGATATCAATCATCTAAACTACCAACACATAGAGGGCCGGGGGTCGTCAGAGCGGGTGTGGCGGGGGATGGAAGGGGGATCTGGCAAGGGAGAGGGAAAGGGGATCAGGCGAAGGGCTATCCAGCTAGAGGGGGGAATGTTAGTAATGGCGCACCCTCCTCTCGTGCGCCATTAGTAGTTTTTTTTTCTGATAGCAATGGCGCACCCCCCTCTGGTGCGCCATTAGTAACTTTCTTTTTCTGATAGCAATGGTGCACCCTCCTCTGGTGCGCCATTAGTAACTTATTTTTTTCATTATTTCTTGTTGCATCTAATAATTTGTTTTTTTATCAAATTTTTTATTTTCGTGAGGACTAGAACAGAAGATGTCATCAAGTATCATCAATTTTTTAAAAATATCATCAAATTTGTTATTTGAAAATATCATCAAATTTGTTATTTAAAAATATC
>NC_041386.1:400457258-400475678 GCF_002162155.2 Triticum dicoccoides
AGCGGGCCGGGGGGGTGCGGAGGGTCGGCGGCGGCGGTGGAGCGGGCCGGGGAGTGGTGGGTTGTCGGCGGTGGTGGAGCGGGGGAGGGTGCGGGGGGCCGGGTGCTCGTCGGCGGTGGTGGAGGGGGGTCGAGATCGAGTGTCCTCATGAATTCAAAAAGTGCCTGTGAAATTTAAAAATATTCATGATATGAAAAAGTGCCAATGAAATACAATCGAGAAATGAAGACTACTATTTAAATACAATCGATCTTAGCTAGCTATCTGTTCACAATCTTCTTGCCCTTCTTTTCCGCAAATGGAGTTCTTCTGTGGAACGGACGTCCTTTAGGTAGGGTGGTCTTGCTTCTTCTTGTGGTGTGTACTACTACTTCATCGTCGTCGTCATGTTCGATCTTCGGGTCGCCGTACTTGTCGAAGTCTTGCTCATTGGCTACTCCATCCATTCCGATGATCTTCCTATTGCCTCTCCTCACGACAACATGACTGGGCTTTGACGGGTCGGTAATGAAGAAGCATTGGTCCACTTGGGAAGCCAGTACCCATCGCTCATTTTTCACGGTGACGTTTGCACCCGCGGTCTTGGATTTGGCTTCGGGTATAACCATGGTGGTGAAATACCGGTCTTCTTTTAGGACGCTCTTGGCCAATCTGACACGGAACATCGGGACCTTCTCTCCAGCGTACCTCAGCTCCCAGATCTCCTCGATCCTTCCGTAGTATCTGTCCTTGTCGTTACCGGTGTAGGATTCCATCGTTACCCTGGAGTTCTGATAACCATCGCTCTTCATGTCCTTGTCCTCGGTGTACAATGTGTAGCCGTTGATATCGTACGCCTCATAGATCATCAGGTTGTGCTCGGCGCCCTATGACAAGGCAAATATGAGTTGTTCTTCCGTAGAAGAATCCTCATGTAAAGGGTACGACAGAAGCTTCTGCTTGAACCAACACGTGAAACATGAGTTGTGCTCTTTGATTATATCTCCGTTCGTCCTCTATTGGCCTCGGTCATTGTACGTCTTCTCAATAAAGGTTTTGTGTTCTACCACCCAAGGATCGACCACATCTATGTGTTGTAGCGCGACTAGGTTTGCTCTTTCAAAGTCAGCGAGTCGACCCTCGAAGTCGACATGCATTTCACGGCGACCCTCACGGTTACCCCATCCAGCGAGCCTGCTGAGGTGCCTGTTGACGGGCAGACCAACGGGGTTCTCGATGCCTAGATAATTCGTGTAGTAGGAGATGCACTCTTCGGTCAGAAAGCCCCTGGCTATACTTCCCTCTGGACGTGACATGTTGCGAACGTATCCTTTGATGACACCATTCATCGTTTCGAATGGCATCATGCTGTGCAGGAACGTCATCCCCAGTTGGATGATATCCTCCATGATATGGACCAGCAGATGCACCATAACGTCGAAAAATGCGGGCGGGAAGTACATCTCAAGCTCGCATAGTATCACCACGATCTCTTCCTGTAGCCTTCTGAGTTGCCTCACGCCAATCGACTTCCGAGAGATGACGTCGAAAAAGTTGCATAGGCCAAATAGCGTTTCACGGACGTGCGCGTCCATGATCCCACGGATTGCAACTGGAAGTATCTGCGTCATCAGCACGTGACAGTTGTGAGACTTCATCCCGCTGAACTTCTGCTTCGCTGGGTCTAGGTATCTTCTTATATTCCCCGCGTAACCGTAAGGAAGTTTTACTCCTACGAGGCAGGTGAAAAACTGCTCGATCTCCTCCTGACTTAGAGTGAAGCACGCGGGAGGGTAGTCACTTCCGGTCTTCTTGGCCTTTTTGCCTTTGCGATGAGTTTCTGTGTCCTGCTTCGCCTCATCATCATCATCATCATCATCATCATTAGCGTGAAGCTCCTGCCTGATGCCCATTGATTTCAAGTCTGCCCTTGCTTTCGGCCCATCTTTGGTCCTCTCTGGCATGTTGAGCAGGGTACCAAGCAGACTCTTGCACACGTTCTTCGTGATATGCATGGCATCAAGGCTGTGAGGCACACGGTGGATCTTCCAGTACGGCAAGTCCCAGAAAACAGACCTTGTTTTCCATACCTTCAGCAGCGGCTCTGGCGCCTTTCGCTTCTTTCCCGGCTCTGGCGCCTTTTGCTTCTTTTCCAGTAGTGGGCAATCTTTCCAATTTTTCAACAGCTCGTCTATTTCCTCGCCGCTCCTCGTACGCGGGCATTTTCGGGGTTCGGTTTCACCATCGAATAGATCCTTGCGTTTCCTCCACGGGTCATCGTCGCAAAGCCACCTTCGATGTCCCATGAACACGGTTTTCAAAGATCCGGGATCTCTATCTAGTTGGCGATACGTTGTGTCATCCATGCACCTTACGCATCCAAAAAATCCGTGGACTACCTTCCCCGCGAGATATCCGTAACAGAGATAGTCATGCATCGTCATGAGCAGTGCAACTCTCATAGGGAAATATTCTTTCTCTGCGGCGTCCCACGTATTGGCTGGCGTTTTCCAAAGCGTGTCTAGCTCCTCTTTCAGCAGCCCCAGATATAGATTGATGTCGTTCCCTGGTTGTTTCGGCCCTTCAATTAGCATACTCATGTGAATGTACTTCCTCTTCATGCACAACCAGGGGGGAAGGTTGTACATCCACACAAACACAGGCCATGTGCTATGTGTGCTTCTCTGGCTACCAAACGGATTGACTCCATCGGTGCTCACACCCAGCATGATGTTCCTTGGATCCTTCACAAATTCTGGGTATTCGAAGTTCAACGCTTGCCACTGGCTCGCATCCTTAGGGTGACTCAGCATCTTGTCTTTTTTATTTATCTCCGGATCATTTCCGTCATCTTCCCGCTTCTTCTCCTCCCTATCCGCGTGCCAACGCAGGAGCTTTGCTACCTTAGGGTCCGCGAAATACCGCTGCAGACGAGGAGTGATCGGAAAGTACCACACCGATTTTCGAGGAGCTTTCTTCCTCTTCTTTTCTCGAGTGACGCCGCACACCGAACATATGGTAGACTCCATGTGCTCGTCCCGATAAATGATGCAATTGTTCATGCACACATGGTATTTCACGTGCGGTAAATCCAGAGGACACACGATTTTCTTCGCCTCCTCGAAACTGGTCGGGCACTTGTTCCCCTTGGGAAGACGTTCGTGCCAGAATGACATGTTCCCGTCGAAGCATGCGTCGATCATTTTGTGTTTTACCTTCATCTCCAGAGCCATGAGCGTTACTTTTAGGCGGGTATCCTCGGGCCTGCATCCTTCATACAATGGAGTAACCGCGTCTATCTCCAATTGATCCAGCTTGGCTTTCTCTCGGGCGGCAGCTCTTGCGTTATCCGTCTGCTTGAGAAGTAGCTTTTGAATATGAGGGCCCTACACCCAGCCTCCATTGTCGTCTGCTCCGGCATCTTCATCTTCATGATCATGCCCTTCGTCTTGATCTTCCTCATCATCATGTACGACATCTTCTACATGATGACTGTGTACAACATCACCGTCGGGATCATGTCCTGGAGATTCTTCGTCTTCTCGCCGCCATCGCCACGGCGGTACTTGTCTTGTTGCCCTTCCTCATTTCTTGCCCAACCCCTATGGACGACTTCATAGTCATCTTCATCACCTTGCCACCGATAGCCATCCATGAAACCACGCAAGAGCAGGTGGTCCCGCACCTGCCCGGAATCCGGGTCCGCAATAAGGCTCTTCAACTTGCATCTTCGACACGAACATCTTATCTCCGTCTCGTTCTTTTGAAGCATCTCAGCCTTCGCGGAGCTCAAAAACCTATTCACGATGCCTTCGGTCATCGTGCAGACCATGGTCGCCTGCGGGGTAGAGCAAAATGATATTTTAGAACCAAGAAAAAATTTGGCATGACCTTCCCTAAAAATAGGACCAAAAAGAATGCATAGTGCCAAAATTCTCGCCGAAACGGAAATAAATCAACATTCCGGCAAAATATTGGCAACTATCGCATTTCAAATACCGGTACCTGCAAACACAAACATATATGCAACACCACAAACACATGCAACACCACAAACATACATAGATCTAGCTAGGCCACAAAAAGTGCATGTGCACGTTGTTGGAGCGAGCTAGGGAGAAAAAAAGTAGATCTACATCATGAAGATAGCTTTCCCCTTACTTACCTATCAAAAAAAAGGTAATTTCACCACTTAATTTTGATGAATCTATGGTGGAAATGACGTGAGGAGGAGGAGGCAGCCGAAAGCTTGGAGAAGGAGGTGGAGGGAATGAAGTGGGGAAAGTGAGTGGGTAGGTGTGGGGCTGTCCAAAATATCTTGTTGGGGTCCCAGGTTACTAATGGCGCACCACCTGCAAATGCGCCATTAGTAACCCTGGTTACTAATGGCGCACCTGCAGGTGGTGTGCCATTAGTAGTTTTGCAGAAAAGTAAAAAAATATATATATACTAATGGCGCATTTTTACAGGGTGCGCCATTAGTAGTTTAAACTAGTAATGGCGCACTGTGAGGCGGTGCGCCATTAGTAGTTTTGCAAAAAAAAGAATAAAAAAAAATTAGTACTGGCACACTCCATGTCTGGTGCACCATTACTAGTTAGAACTAGTAATGGCACACTTCGGTAGGATGCGCCATTAGTATGTATGTAAAAATAAAAAAAATTATCACTAGTGGCGCACCTATTTTCTGGTGCGCCATTAGTGTCTTCCACACTAATGGTGCATCACCAACTGGTGCTCCATTAGTATATAGTAGTGGCGCACTACTTCCCTGGTGCGCCATTAGTGTCAATCCTATCTATAGCCCTTTTCCAAGTAGTGTGTTCTTCTCCCTCTATAGCTCGAGCCATCTACCAGCCTCCTTCGCGCCCAGTCCAGGGGCTCGTCACCTTGAGCGCCTCTTCATGACCGAGCCCCCTGCCCTGCCTCTGGTTCGTTCGAGCGGGGAGGAGGACACGCCTCCGCTCGCCCGCATCGACCAGCGCCGAGCCCCTGCCTCCACTACGACCCAACCGCTCGTCTCCATCTCGTCCTTCCTGCACCTCCACACGTCGTCCGCGAGCGTCGGAAGCACCCTCACGCGACGACCAGAACCGCGCCAAGTCGTTACCTCTTTGCACCTGTGATGTCTTGCGTGGATGCATACGAAACCGGTTTTGGAACCTCTAGCGCCATGTATCGTGAGTCTAAAGATCTTGGATGCACCAAGTCCCTCGACGACAAGTGCCTCTCAGAACGTGTATGTCTACAGCCAGCGTGCCTTGCGTCAAGTCCGACTGCGACATAAACGACTACGCGATGACCCCGAAGGACATGGAAATGTCGAGCTCCTCTCGGAACGAACGAGAACGACTACTGCCGCTGAAGACCCGTATAACGGAACCGTCAAGTTCAACTACCTTCGTGTGTACCTCTACTCCCCACGATGACCGTGTACAACTACCATCCCGTGCATGTCGCCAAGTACCACGATGCCCGGAGTCCTCGGACCCGACAAGTTCCACTACGAGATGTACCACTATCGTCGCCGTGGGTCTGACATAACCAAGTGTACAACTACCGGTGCCCCGAAGACGTTGGTCTTGTCAAGTACCTCTCCGAAACGAACATGTACCACTACTCCACTACCATCGCGAGAACGACTACTTCCCTCAACGAACTCGACCCGCTTCGAGAATACACCCTTGGAAGGTATAACCGCCGGAACGATGCTGTGGTCCGTATGCATATGATGTGTTGTATGAGATGCTTGGGGTTGCACCGTGTTCGAATTGATCCTTATCGTTCCTTGTACATCTCGTTTCTATCGGGGTGCTTGCATGCACTACTTGTCCATTGTACCCTTTTTCTTATGTCTTTCATCCTACAAGGTTCTAGTAATGTTCCTTGTTCCTCTTTTCTAACGGAGTTTTTTCAACTCCGTTCATCTTTGTTGTATTCTTTCTTTCAATATGTTCAACCTCGCAAGGTTCATTGGTTTCACTCTTTTGACAAAGAAGCAACTTTGTTTTACCTCTTCCTCTTCCGCTTCTCTCCGGTGCCATCCTAGATATCGGGACAACATCCTCTTGTAGTGGTGGAGTGTTGTAACACCCCGAGACCGGAGCTCTAGATGCCTTCCATGGTTTTTGAGATTCGTCATGTGATTTGTTTTGCTTGTTGCATTCCTTTTTGCATATTTTTCATTGCATCATGTCATCATGCCATCTTTTTCTCAAAGCTAACAAAAACGTGCTTAAATAAATTGCATGGATCTTCGATCCATTTAAATTGAGGGAAATGCGCATGGTGAATTCTCTTTATAACTTATCCTCCCAATATCTAGGGAGCTATAACAAAGTATTCCATTTATTTGGAATCAACCCAAAACAAACTCGCATTTTAAATCCCTTCTGTTCCCAAATATTTAAATCCTTGATTTTCTCCCTTTACCCCAACCTAGTTGTGGAGCTTTGATAATATGTCAAAGTACTCACATGCCATCTCCGGCAATTTAGGTTGTTTGGTCCTCCATATAAATCCCTTGCCTCCTTTTCTCTTTTCCTCTTTCTTTTCTGATTTATGGAAAAGAAAACCCCCTTCTTTTTTTTTCTTTTGGTCAGCTGAGCAGGCCTCCCGGCCTTTTTCCCGTCCCACCGAAATGGGCCTGTACCAGGCTGGCCCATTTACATCTAGGCCACCCCTAGGCCCAGCCATGCCCCGACCTAACCCTACCCTTCTCTCGATCTCACCTTTTCCCTCCCGCAACGCCGCCATCTCCCCTTTCCCTCCCGCAGTGCAGCCATCTCCCTCGCTCAATCCCCTCCTACCTTGCATCGCTAGGGAGAGGAGAGAGAGCGCGTGCTCGACCCCGCATCCCTCCAGGATCCTCCTGTGGCGCCCGCATCCCTCTTTATCCTCCATCGCGGCTTCGTCCCCCAACTTTCGTCGTCCGCTCGAGAGGAGCCCGCGGCTGCCCGACGTCGGAGCTCCTCCGGCCATGGTGCTCGCGCTGGCGACCCTGCAGTTCACCACCCCTTCATGCAAGCCTCCTCCGCACCGCTTCCTCACCTCCAATGCCTCTTCCGCGCTGGTCTGCGACGCTGCCGCCGAGCTCCACCAGGACCATGTCGCTGCCCCGCCTCCAAGTCTACCGCCGCCGGTGCCGTGCAGCTCCCGCCATTCTTCTCCCTCTGTAGCGCAAGCCATCGACCAGCCTCCTCTGTGCCAAGTCCAGGGGCTCATCACCTCCAGCGCCTCTTCATGTCCGAGCCCCCTGCCCCGCCTCTGCTTCATTCGAGCGGGGAGGAGGACGCGCCTCCGCCCGCCCGCATCGAGCAGCGCCAAGCCCCTGCCTCCACTACGACCCAACCGCTCGCCTCCATCGCGACCTTCCTGCACCTCCACACGCCGTCCGTGAGCGTCAGAAGCACCCTCACACGACGACCAGAATCGTGCCAAGTCGTTGCCTCTTTGCACCTATGATGTCTTGCGTTGAGGCATTTGAAACCGGTTTTGGAACCTCTAGCACCAAGTACCGTGAGTCCAAAGATCTTGGATGCACCAAGTCCCTTGACGACAAGTGCCTCTCAGAATGTGTACATCTATAGCCAGCATGCCTTGCGTCAAGTCCGACTACGACATAAACGACTACACGATGACCCCAAAGGACATGGAAATGTCGAGCTCCTCTCGGAACGAACAAGAACGACCACTACCGCCGAAGACCCGTATAATGGAACCATCAAGTTCAACTACCTTCGTGTGTACCTCTACTTCCCATGATTACCGTGTACAACTACCATCTCGTGCATGTCGCCAAGTGCCACGACGCCCGGAGCACTCGGACCCGTCAAGTTCAACTATGAGATGTACCACTACCGTCGCCGTGGATCTGACATAACAAAGTGTACAACTACCGGCGCCCCAAAGACGTTGGTTTTGTCAAGTACCTCTCTGAAACGAACCTGTACCACTACTCCACTACCGTCGTGAGAATGACTACTTCCCTCAACGAACTCAACCCGCTTCGAGAATACACCCTTGGAAGGTATAACCACCGGAACGACGCCGTGGTCCGTATGGATATGATGTGTTGTATGAGATGCTTGCAGTTGCACCGTGTTCGAATTGATCCTTGCACATTCCTTGTTTCCTTGCCACCATCATGTGGGACACCCGGATACTGGGATCACTCCCCATCATCTCGTGCGTGTTCCACACATCCGCACACTTCTCTTTTGCATCGGTATCTCAATCGAGTTACCGGTACCAAGATGTTGCCGTCACATCATTTTCAGATTCGTTACCGTGGCACCATTCCTGTTTCGCCAGCGTGGCTCCATTTTGTTTCTGCCATGGCGACAATTTCTTCATAATATGCTCATGTCAACTTTTAACAAAAATTGCATAAAACTTGCACATGTCATCCGCATCATGATAACAACATTTAAAATGGTTTAAATTGTTGTTTTCATTAATTTGCTAAATGCATATGGGGATTTACCGGATTTTCTGTTTGTTATATCCGGCCCCATTTAAATTGTTTAGATAGTATAGTTTTGTTATGCTTCACCTCTTGCCATGTTAACCAACATTTAATATTGTTGAGTACCTAACCAGGAGTGAACTAAATAATTGATGTGGTGTTCCGTCAATATGTAACTCGTTGCATATTGGGCTCCACTTAACTTGTAGTTTTGTTTGTGCACTTTGCCATGCCATGCATATTTAAACCGGACATGCGTCATACATGATTGTGCATATTGTCGTGTTTATGTGATGGTTGTTTACTATGTTGCTTGCTTCTTTCCGGGTTGCTTCTCTCATTAGCTTCGGTTTCGTTCCGGAGTTGTGAGGATCCGTTCGACTCCGTCCATTTGTCTTTTTCATGGACTGGATCTTCTTCCTTGCGGGATTTCAGGCAAGATGACCATACCCTCGAAATCACTTCTATCTTTGCTTGCCAGTTGTTCGCTCTTTTGCTATGCCGCGCTACCTACCACTTGCTATATCATGCCTCCCATATTGCCATGTCAAGCCTCTAACCCACCTTTCCTAGCAAACCGTTGTTTGGCTATGTTACCGCTTTTGCTCAGCCCCTCTTATAGCATTGCTAGTTGCAGGTGAAGCTGAAGTTTGTTCCATGTCGGAACATGGATATGTTGCGATATCACAATATTTATTTTTTAATTATTTAATGCATATACATACTTGGTAAAGGGTGGAAGGCTCGGCCTTATGCCTGGTGTTTTGTTCCACTCTTGCCGCCCTAGTTTCCGTCTTACCAATGTTATGTTCCTTGATTTTGCACTCCTTACGCGGTTGGGTGTTATGGGAACCCCTTGAAAGTTCACTTTGAATAAACCTCCTCTAGCAAGGCCCAACCTTAGTTTTACCATTTGCCACCTAATCCTTTTTCCCTTGGGTTCTGTAGATGCAAGGGTCATCTTTATTTTTAAACCATGGGCCACTGCTCCTCCGAGTCTTGGTCCAAACTGGGCAATGCCCGGCACCCCCTGGGCAACCAGGGTCTATGCCAACCCGACGTCTTGCCCATCCATTGTGCCCTGAGAACGAGATACGTGCGACTCCTATCGGGATTTTTCGGCACATCGGGCGGCTTTGTTGGTCTTATTTTACCATTGTCGAAATGTCTTGTAACTGGGATTCCGAGACTGATCGGGTCTTCCCGAGAGAAGGAATATCCTTCGTTGACCATGAGAGCTTGTGATGGGCTAAGTTGGGACACCCCTGCAGGGTATAAACTTTCGAGAGCCGTCCCCGCGGTTATGTGGCAGATGGGAATTTGTTAATATCCGGTTGTAGATAACTTGACACTTGACTTAATTAAAATGCAACAACCGCGTGTGTAGCCGTGATGGTCTCTTCTCGGCGGAGTTCGGGAAGTGAACACAGTCTTGTGTTATGCTTGAATGTAAGTAGTTTCAAGATCACTTCTTGATCACTTCTAGCTTCTTGACCGTTGCGTTTCTTCTCTTCTCGATCTTATTTGCGTATGTTAGCCACCATATTTTCTTAGCGCTTGCTGCAGCTCCACCTCATTACCCTATCCTACCCATAAGCTTAAATAGTCTTGATCTCGCGGGTGTGAGATTGCTTAGTCCTCGTGACTCACGGGTACTTCCAAACAGTTGTAGGTGCCGATGATACCAGTGCAGGTGGCGCAACCCAGCTCAAGTGGGAGCTCGATGAAGATCTTGATCGTTGTTTTGTGTCTTTTCCAGTTGATCAGTTGAGGAGCCCAGTTGGGACGATCAGGGATCTAGCATTTGGGGTTGTCTTTCTTTATTTTGGTTCCGTAGTCGGACCTTTGTTTGTACCTTGGATGATGTATGGATTATTTATGTATAGTGTGAAGTGGAGATTGTAAGCCGACTCTTTATCCCTTTCTTATTCATTACATGGGATGTGTAAAGATTACCCCTCTTGCGACAGACCTACCATGCGGCTATGCCTCTAAGTCGTGCCCCGACACGCCGGAGATATAGCCGCATTGTGGGTGTTACAACGGGTATGCCTCTAAGTCGTGCCTCGAAACGTGGGAGATATAGCCGCATTGCGGGCGTGACAAGTTGGTAATTAGAGCCATTCCCGACTAAGGAGCCCCCTGCTCGATCGAATCACTGGCGTTGTTGAGTCTAGAACAAAATGTTTTGTGTCTTAGGATTATATATATCGGAGAGTAGGATTCTTTTTACTCCTCAGTCCCTTCGTCACTCTGGTGAGGCCTCCTGACGTTGATGTTTTGTCGTTCCTCTCCTCAAATTTCAATAATTATTTTTAGGATCACATGGGTATCTTGGGAGCGTTCCAATATTCTTGTGACGAGAACATTGTTCTTGGTGTCTCCTGACATTAGGGGTTGTGGCAATGTCCCGGGGAGTTGAGCTCCGAGGTGTTGTCATCACAATTTTATCGTTGTACTTCTGGAATACCTGAGTTCGCCGACATCGAAAATCTCTTTTATGCAGTTGTTGGTGAGATAACCTCGACGCCACCCAGTACTAGGTTGAGATTTCGGGAGTATTGCCATAACTCGTATAATGGATGCTTTTCAAAGGTTGATGTACACGATTTCTGGAGTTTTCTTGGTTATGTGTTAACGAATGGATATAGTTGGAGCGTAGGGCATGTTAGTTGTGTCATATGTATTGTGCCTCCCTATATCCCCAACACTAGATTGCATAACCAGAAAGTTTCGGGAGTTTATAGGTGGGAATTCAAGTATCACATAGGATATCTTTCCAATAGACACATGATAGGATATGGGATCTATCATATGTTTGTTTCCGGCTTATTTTGCAAGCCAATCCTTTGTTTTGTTTTGAGTTTTGGTATTTGTCGGTGTCAAAACTGGCGGATCTCAGGTAGGGGGTCCCGAACTGTGCATCTAAGGCGGATGGTAACAGGAGGTAGGGGACACGATGTTTACCTAGGTTCGGGCCCTCTTGATGAGGTAATACCCTACGTCCTGCTTGATTGTTCTTGATGATATGAGTATTACAAGAGTTGATCTACCACGAGATCGAAGAGGCTAAACCCTAGAAGCTAGCCTATGGTATGATTGTCTGTTGTCCTACGGACTAAAACCCTCCGGTTTATATATACATCGGAGGAGGCTAGGGTTACACATGGTCGGTTACAAAGCAGGAGATATACATATCCGTATTGCCTAGCTTGCCTTCCACGCCAAGTAGAGTCCCATCCGGACACGGGAGGAAGTCTTCAAACTTGTATCTTCATAGTCCAACAGTCCTGCCAAAGGATATAGTCCGGCTGTCCGGAGACCCCCTAGTCCAGGACTCCCTCAGTAGCCCCTGAACCAGGCTTCAATGACGATGAGTCCGGCACGCAGTGTTGTATTCAGCATTGCAAGGCGGGTTCCTCCTCCGAATACACCATTGAAGATTTTGAATACAAGGATAGTGTCCGACCCTGAAAAATAAGTTCCACATACCACCATAGAGAGAATAATATTTCCACAAATCTAATCTGTTGACACGTTTTGACAGCATGACATCATGCCATGGCCCGGTTTTTATTCGAACCGCTTTTCTTAACCAGCTCCACACATATCGCGAGGTGGTTTTCTTGACACATCTTGTCAAAGCAGAGATCGTGTTCCCCTTATCACGGGATTCTGATCAATACGGACGTGGGTAACCCAACCGCGCCATCAATTACGACGCCTGGGGAATAAGAGGTTTTGCTAGGCAAGTGGGGAGGAACATCGCCTTCTCCACCCTTATAAAAGGGACAAAGATGTACTTTTTTCACCCACACCTTCTTCCTCCTCGCTTACCCATTCCCGCACACTCAAGCTCTAGCGCCCAAGCTCGCGTTCTTCTTCTCGAACCACTCCAAGCATGTCTGGAGCAGGTGGCAAGTGGATGGTCTCCTCCGTCACGGAGGAGAATATCAAAGAGTTATGGGAAGCCGGATACTTGGCTGCGGATATCGCGCACCGGCTATCGAATGCGGGGCAGATCGTCCCAACACCCGAACCCCATGAGAGGGTTGTTTTTCTTACCCATTTCGTCCGCGGACTAGGATTCCCTCACCACCCGTTTGTCCGCGGGCTCATGATCTACAACGGGCTGGATTTTCATGATCTGGCCCCCAATTTCATCCTCAACATCTCGGCGTTTATCGTCGTGTGCGAGGCCTTCCTCCGCATCAGGCCCCACTTCGGCCTATGGCTAAAAACCTTCAATGTCAAACCGAAGGTGGTGGGAGGCCACCAAGCAGAGTGCGGAGGCGCCATGGTGGGCAAGTTTCCTAATGTCACCTGGCTTGAGGGCACCTATGTGGATACCATAAAGGAGTGGCAATCGGGGTGGTTCTACATCACTGAGCTGTGCGACTCCAACTAGGTGGCGGCCCCCAAATTTCGATCTGGAATCCCCACGCGGCTCACCTCTTGGAAAAAGAAGGGCCTGTCTTGGGGTTCTTCGGTAGAGCTGACCGAACTCCAGACCTGCATCCAGAACATGACGAGCAGAAAAATCAAGCTTGTCTATGTGGTCCAGGTTATGCTTTTCCGCCGGATCCTTCCATGCCAAAGACGGGCATTCAATTTGTGGGTGTTCGACTCAGCCAAGCACCAGACACTTCGAGAGCTCTATGACACGACGCACGAGGACGTCTGGAGGGTGCTGTTCAAGAGTGCCGAGATGCCTCCCTCCCTCACCGAGGACCGCGGACTCAGCATAAAGCGCCGCGCCAATCCGGTAGGCTTTTATATCTCTCAGGGTATTTATTTGTACCGGTTTGGTTGTGTGCAGGATCCGAACTTCCATGTCATTAACAGGACTGGATAGAGACGGCGGAGCAGCTTGATAGCCCAGCTCTGCTGCCCGAAGATCCTGCAGACGCTCTTCTGACGAAGATGCTGACTCTGGCACCCTACGAGGTGCTGGAAAAGAAGACCAAGAAGAAGGCCACGGGGACCCAAAAGGGTCTCCGGCGCAAGGTTGTATCGGAGTCATCGGACGATGACTCCGACGCGCACTCCTCCCACATAAACAAGGAGGAGGAGAAAAGTTATCCCCCCCAGCCGGGGGAGACAAGAAAAGGAAGGACGACCCATCCAGGGAGGCCGAAGGGTCCAAGAAGCGAAGGGCCCTCCCTCCGGACTGCGCCACGACGGCCGCCGACTGCGGCGACAAGTGGCTACCCAGGGTCAAGCCCCTTGCGAAATCATAAGTGTCCGGACACCGTAGTACTTCATGGTATGTTTTATTGTACTGCCTGCCCTCATGCCGAACATGATTATGCAGTCCGGCCCGAGCTCATCTCGACGTACCTTCGTCGAGCGGCTCTTTGGATTCATGGGATATGAATAGCGGTTCTCCTCCGACTGCTTCCACCCCTCGCCCTACGGACAACGCCGAGGTGTTGTCTCAAAAGGCACCGAGCCAAGGGGAGGTGGTCCTGGGGGCACATGATGGCGACTTCCCGGACCCTGGGTACCAAGGGAGCAAGGCTCCTATGGGCTTCGAGTTCGGGCCCCAGCCGGACACTGCGCTGGAACCTTTGATGGTTCCAGACTCCGGCAGGCGGTCCCCCGTCAAGGGGGGCCAACCATCTGTGCTGGTGTCCTCTGTCCAACCAGAGGCACCAGACAACCTGCTAGAAGCGCTTCGCAGCGCTTCCATCGAAAAAGTGCACCACACTATCATGAGTGCGATAGTCGAGAAGGTTCAGTCTGCCAAAAACGGACTAACCGAAGCTTGCGCCAGCCTCCTAACAGGCTTTGAGGTAAGCAATCAAAATATAAGAAAATATTACCGCATAGATAGTAGCCCCTGATGCTCTGCTCGGCGTTCGCGAAGAAAAACCGAATAGAGGATGAAATGATAACTCAGGAGTCTAATTAGAGTATGTCTATGTGTATGTGTAGGCTTCACTGCTGGCCGCTTCCGCACGTACTGTGGAGGTCTCTGCGCTGAAGCAGGACCTGAAGCGGTCCGAGGACGAGCTCGGCCTTACCAACAGGCAGCTCGAAGAGAGCAAAGGTAAGATATACCCCTGTCTATATAGTTAAAAAGAAGTTCGGGTGTAAAGTAAAAGGATCGTCATGAATTTTTCAGGGGCCATGACCGGGGTGGAGACCCTGAGGAAGGCGTTGTCCGAGGCCGAAGACAAAGCGGCCAAAGAACGCATTTAACTGGAGAAACAAGAAGCCCGAGTAGGCGAGGTGCAGCAAGAGCTCGAGGCTCTTGCCAAAAAGCACGAGTCCTTGGAGATTGACTCCAAGACGCTAGAGTCCGAGCTCATGCAGGTGCTTGAAAGTGTCCGGAGCGCCAAGGCCAAAGCCCACAAGGCCCTTCAGGATATTGACGCGGTGAAGAAGATAGCAGCGGGTAAGGCATTCAATATGCAAAGCAAGCATGTGAAGCAGACTTTTCTTTTTCTTACCCAAGTTCGAAGCTCTCCAGGAGTGTTTGCAGATCTTCCCCGCAGTTTACTAGATGCCGCGGAGTTTTACCGGGCTGAGGAGGGAAGCACAATGGAGAAGTTGTTTTGGCTTCAATATACTGGGACCTAACACCCCGTGCCCTTGAGCGACCAGCTGAAGCAGTTGGTCGAGCTTCACAAGGTGGCCGAACAGGCCATGAGGGGCCTTATAGTCCGGATGTGGCCTGGCGAGCCCCTGTCAGGCAGCTACTTTGGTCTGGTGAGGCGGCTTGTGGAAGCCTGCCCACGGCTTGAAGTCATCAAGTGGGCCGTCTGCATTGAGGGTGCACGTAGGGCTTTTGCCCGAGCGAAGGTGCACTAGGCGAAGCTGGACGCCGTGAAGCTGGTGAAGGAGGGGCCGCCGGAGGGCAAGGAGCATCGCTGCCCCAAGAATTACTATGAAAATGTCCTGAAGGGTTCCCTCTTAGTGGCAGATGAGTGTGCCAAGGATGTAATTTTTGAATGAACATGCCCATGTGATCCTGTAATATGAAACGAGTTCTTTTGGGCCATGCGATGCTTTATTAATTTAAAATATTACCTTCTGTGCGGCCGTTTATAAAATCTGAGAGTTGGCCAGTCATCGGCTTCTACCCCCATGTAACTAGTACTGGGGTGTTCGGGATAAATCTGAACACGCTTTACCCCAATTTTGGGTCCTTCAAGGGAGGTGTTCAGCGCAACGAACCAGGCAATCAGACTATAATGCTTTATCACTCTCACTTAGCCATAGAAGTCTATGATTTTAAATTTTTGGCGAAGCCCCTGGTATGCGAAGGGCCGAATTTGGGGCGCTATAGACGCTTAAGCCGGACAAGGCCGACTCCTCGCCCGAAGCGGAAAAAGTCTTTAAGTACTTGAGACCTCTCGAACAGCGACCAGTCTCTTGCCTTATCATGACAGTCAGTTTTTGGCTTTCTCTACTGAGGTGCTCGTCCGTAAGAACCAGGACCCAATCGCAGTAGTTCTCCCACCGCTACCTTAGCCGATATAGCAGAACATAAGGTACCAAAGCATGGGAGCCGGGCAACCCAACATTTGACCAAAGACATGATTTGGAACTGATGCATATAATGCTATAAGTTCGGGGTGCCGCACTGTCGAAAGTGTTCGGACTTCTTGCACCGTATTATGGGGTAAACGAGAGCCCCTGGCGTACTGACCATACCCGAACGTGCGGGTGCGGATTGTCTTAAATGGACATATAAGAGAAAGAGAAAGACTTAAATAATACAATGACAGATTAATAATATGCATTGTTGTCTGAATAATACGTCGAAGCGTACTGGTACAAGTAGTGCAATAAGCATACAGTAGGACAATTTGAAATGTCCTATCCCAGGGCAAGCTATTCATAAATAGTGAAAAGCGATTATATCAAGTATTACTAGAGACCACCTGGCGGTTCCCGTGTTCATCTTAGCTTCTTGCCGCCTTGGTTGTTACTTCCGGAATGTGTCCGGCAATCGTACTGCCAGAAAGGGCTTCCAAAGAGTTAGGCCCTGAAAGATAAAAGGAATGTCAAAGGTATACAGCCCCTAGTGTGGTAAAGCCACAATGCGGGGCGTGTCCTGATTGTGCCCCCGCCTATGTCCATGGTATTTTCAATACGTAGTTATGTATGTGCGGCACAAATTCTGATGCTTCACTGGGACTGGGAAGGGGCCGGATTGCTAGGCGAGCTCTGATCGTGCCAGGCGATCCTGTTGCAGCTTGTTTCGGACTCGCTTGAAGGTGTCTAGGGGCTGTGACCCTGAATGATAAGTCTGCCTGAACAGGCTGCTTTGTGCCTCTGCTGCAAGGGCCGCAGTGTGCTCTTCCGTACGGACCGAGCGTTCTATGTTTCCATTTACAGTTATAACCCCACGAGGTCCTGGCATCTTGAGCTTGAGGTACGCCTAATGTGGCACTGCATTGAAATTTGCAAATGTTGTCTGTCCGAGCAGTGCATGATAGCCACTGCGAAACGGGACGATGTTGAAGATTAACTCTTCCCTTCGGAAGTTATCCGATGATCCAAAGACCACTTCTAGTATGATTGAGCCTGTGCAATGGGCCTCTACACCTGGGATGACGCCTTTAAAGGTGGTTTCGTTGGGTTTGATCCTCGAGGGATCGATACCCATTTTTCACACTGTATCCCGATAAAGCAGGTTCAGGCTGCTGTCGCCGTCCATAAGGACTTGAGTGAGGTGAAATCCGTCAATGATGGGGTCTAGGACCAGTGCGGCAGATCCGCCATGACGGATGCTATTGGGGTGATCCCTACGATTGAAGGTGATCGGGCAAGCAGACCATGGGTTGAACTTTGGGGCGACGGGCTCCATCGCATAGACGTCCCCTAGTGCACGCTTCCGCTCCCTCTTGGGAATGTGGGTTGCGTATATCATGTTTACCGTCTTCACTTGTGGGGGAAACCCCTTATGTCCTCCTGTGTTCGGTGGCCAGGGCTCCTCCTCGTCATCGCTATGCAGCCCCTTGTCCTTGTTTTCGTCATTTAACTTGTCGGCCTGCTTGACCACCCAGCATTTTCTGTTGGTGTGATTGGCTGGCTTGTCGGGGGTGCCGTCGATTTGACACGAGCGATCCAGTATGCGATCCAGACTGGACTGAGCCGGAGTATTTCATTTGAATGGCTTTTTCCGCTGACCGGATCTAGAGCCTCTGAATCCGGCATTGACTGTCGTATCTTTGGTGTTATCGCCGTTATTGCGGCGCTTTGGTCTATTATGACGCTGCCTTTCGTTAACATCTTTGATATCGCTCGGATATCCGGATTCTTTGATGTGTTGTTGCTGCGAGCCAGCCAGCTATCCTCACCCGCCCAAAAGCGGGTCATGAGTGTCGTGAGGGCTGCCATAGACTTCAGCTTCTCCTGGCCGAGGTGGCGGGTGAGCCACTCGTCGCGAATGTTATGCTTGAATGTCGCTAGGGCCTCTGCATCCGGACAGTCTACAATTTGATTTTTCTTAGTTAGGAACCATGTCCAGAATTGTCTGGCCGATTCCCCTGGCTGCTGGGTTATGTGGCTCAAGTCATCAGCATCCGGTGGCCGCACATAAGTGCCCTGGAAGTTGTCAAGAAATGCGTCTTCCAGATCCTCCCAACTGCCGACAGAATCTGCTGGCAAGCTATTCAGCCAATGTCGAGCTGGTCCTTTGAGTTTTAGTGGGTGGTACTTGATGGCATGTAGATCACCACCGCGAGCCATGTGGATGCACTAGTAGAAAACAGGGCTTTCGTTCGGCCAGAAAAGAGCACTAATCTCGGTTGCGCTATGAACCGGGACTAATGTGAGCATTAGTCCCGGTTCGAGCGGCGAGGGCACCGTACAGGCATTACTCCTGGTTCAAATGGGACCTTTAGTCCCGGTTGGTGCCACGAACCGGTACTAAAGGGTGCGATGCCCATTAGTACCGGTTCGTGGCATGAGACCTTTAGTACCGGTTCGTGCCACGAACCGGTACTAATGGTCCAATT
>NC_041386.1:400475730-400590128 GCF_002162155.2 Triticum dicoccoides
TTTTCAGTTTTGTAAAAATCAAAAGAAAATGATAAAAACATCAAAAGTTAAAATCCTTCGAGATGTAGTTATGTTACCACATCTACTGGTTAGGAAAATTTAAAAACTTAAATTTGGACAGGTTTTGCAAAAAGTGCAGCGAAAACGTAAAACGACTATAACTTTTGCATACGATGTCAGAAAAAACGTATAATATATCAAAATGTTTAGCACGATGTCAGAAAAAAACGTATAATATGGCCTGCTTGCAAGTTTTTAGAATCCTCAGATTCTAAAAGGAAAAAAAGTTATGCTCAAATTTCAGTTTTTTTTGAATTTTTGTTAAATCTGGTCAAACTATGGTCAAACTACTTATTCAAGAAGTATTAGTGTTACTAAATAATTATTCAAGAATATTAGTGTTACTAAATAATTATTTTAGTTTTTTTGAATTTTGGTCAAATCTGGTCAAACTGTGGTCAAACTATGGTTAAACTACTTATTCAAGAAATATTAGTGTTACTAAATAATTATTGTTTTTTAGAACAATAGTTTCAAACTCAAAAGTGAAATGTGTGACTTCATGCTCAAGCAAAATTCCTGAGGGTTAATAGGATTGACATCTTACTATTGTCAGGAAATGTCATGACCCCGATTCTAAGTCACACCGATCTAGCATGTAACACCTCATATCACTTTGCGGCCTCACACACGGTATTCCATGGGTGTCGCCTTACCATGGCCCGGGACCGTTTGCGCCTTTTGGCTCACGTATATGATAGTATCGCTAGCATCCATATGACAGAGAACCTGGGCCGACATGGCTAGTCATGAATCCGAAGCGGCACTAACCTATTGGGATAGGCATACATGATTCACATCGAGCATGTCGGTCAGCAGCGTGTGAATCCGGGCTGTAGCACTGGGCTGACAGGACTCCGGGTAACCCGGGCTGTAGCAGGATAGGCAGGACTCCGGATGTCACCGCGTGACATTTCCCCGAAGGAACAGACACAGGAATGAAGTGAAACACATGCCGACCAGTCAAGTGTCCTGAGCAGTAGTGCTGGGCTAGCAAGACTCCGGTAAACCGGGCTGTAGCAGACTACTATGGCTCAAGGAAGCACTAGACTACATTTCCCCATAAGAGAGGCTGTCAAGGATAAACAACTAGATTGTCGGATCCCACACATAGCAATACACGTCACACGTACACATAACATGCAAGTATGTGTTGAACAACATGGCATCACAACATAACGCAACTCATATAGATAAAGACCCAGAAGAGCCACATAGCATTAATAGAAACAGGGGTCACATGACCCATCATTCAGAGCATACAAGCAACGGGAGCATTACATGTCTGAGTACAGACAACTACAAAAGAAAAAAGGCCGAGAAGCCTGACTATCTACAAGTCCCTCCCAAGGGTACAAGATCGTAGCTGAGGTAACAAGCTACTCGACGAAGTCCAAGCGGTACTACTAGTGAGACAGATGTCTCACCTGCAAAACATAAATAAAGCAAACGTGAGTACAAAGGTACTCAGCAAGACTTACATCAGATCCTACCATACATGCATTTGTATCAAGAAGGTAATGTGGGGTTTAGTTGCAGCAAGCCAGCTTTGACTCAGTGGCTATACTGTTCTCCGACAACGAGAAACTTATTTGAGATGAGGCAGCGCACACGAGTCCACTAATCACCACATCAATACACTACTATGGATTCATCCCCGTCTCCTTATGAGAAGGCCAATCATAGCACTCACACTTGTCTTGAGCATTTTAATGTATTCACTTTAAGTTGTCTATGTACCACGTAAGCATCCAAGAAGTCCATAACCGAGGACACGGCTATTCGAATAGATCATGATGACCCTGCAGGGGTGTACTTCTTCACACACGCTCTCACCACTTATCACCATATACACGTCATGTATCTCGGCAACCTTCAAGCGAAAGCCTGGCGAGGGTGTCAGCTACGACCTGACTAACCACACAAGACTCTAGTCCAGGTTTATCGCCTATTCGGGTTCCATCCGCAAGGAGATCCGGCCAGGGTTTCGCTCACGGCCCCAAACGATGTGTATAGGGTTCCCGAGCCCACCATCCGGGTGCCACTCGGTACACCGGGCCACGGTGCCTAGTCTGTCCCAAGTCCACCCTGCCGGGTGCCACTCGATAGAAAAATAGCACTACCTACAAACACCAGAAACTATTTGCAACTCCTGGACAGAGATCAAGTTGGTTAATAAGTTGAGAGTGGCACTTAAGCATTCCAATGTGTGGTAGTAGCTAGTGATTGGACGACATACACGGAACTCAGTGCTTAAGGACGGTTCTAGTGAGACAACCCACCATGTACTCCTACATGGCCTCTCACCGCTACCTTTACCAAATCGTGTTCACACACTTAACTCTCAGCATCAGAACATAGCATTGCACTCCAATTCATTCCCAATGAATCAGACCTGACATACCCTAAGCAATAGCAGGCAAAGCATGGTAGGAACACAACATGGCTCAATCAACTCCTACACATGCTAGTGGGTTTTAACTATTTACTGTGGCAATGACAGGTCATGCAGAGGAATGGGTTCAACTACGCAGCATAAAGTAGTAGTTGAATCGTTGTTGTCCTAATGCAATAAATGAGAGCAGGAGCGAGAGAGTAGGATTGTATCGGAATGAACAAGGGGGTTTGCTTGCCTGGTAGATCAACAGGGGGGGCACTGCTCCTCAGATAGGTACTCTCGAACACTCTCCGGAGCAGGACCTATCGAGAAGGAACGGTGTCGAAAATCAAACACAAGCATATGCAACATTATGATGCATGAACATGGCATGAGTATGTGATGTTGTTTTAGTTAATGCATCTAGCCTTTATTTGGTTGAAGTCCATTTGAACCAAGGGTTCAAATACAACTCCAAATTAAGCTCTTAAATATGCCATAAGTGTGTTTTCATATATACAGCATGTATAGGTTAGTTTGTCATGCATTAAAATGGTACAGATGGGTAGATTGAATTTTTCTGATAATTTTTCATATATAAATTATTTCAATCATAGCTACGGTTGAATTTCTATGAATTTTTGAAGTTTTGATTATATTCTGGAATTTCCTGATTTATTTTAAAACCAGAAAAAGATATATTGCGTCAGCATGACAGTAGCATTGCATCAGCAGGTCAAAGGCGGCTGACCAGGTCAAACCTGACGTGTGGGGTCCACATGTCAGTGTCACAGCGTTAAACGGATGGGTTTTTACTAATCTAATTAAAATTAGTGGCGCTGGGCCCACTGTCAGTGTTAGGGGTTAGCAAAACGGTGATTAGCCTTAAGCTAATCACCTGGCAGGTCGGGCCCGCACGTCAGGCCGGCGAGGTCGTCGCCGGCGACCTCAGGACATGGCGGCGTCCGTGTTACAAGCCACGGGGGCGGCGGCTAAGGGCACCGGGGTGTAGCCTGGGCTCTCACGCATCCAGGGGAAGCGACGGAAGGACGCGGGGTGGCCGGAGCTCGCAGTGGCGGCAGGAGCACGGCTCCGGGTGGGAACTGGCTGCAGGGCATGGCACAGGCTGCGGAGGGCCTATACGGCCTCCTGGCATCACCAGGAGCACGGTGATGCGCGCGGGAGCGGCAGGCTCGGCCTCTGGCCACGATGGCACCATGGCCGGCGGCGAGGTGCTACGGCCGTGGTGGCAGACGGGCTAGAGGGCGCCGGAAGAGCAGGGGAGAGGGGGGTTCAACGGCGGGGCTCACACCGGATCCTGCGGAGCTGTCAGCGAGCTCGGGGAAGGTCCAACGCGGCGGAATGGCGACGGCGCTCTCCGGCGGCCGGCAATGAAGAAGACGGCGGTGAGGACGAAGCAGAGCTCGTTCGAGTTTCTTGCTCGGTGAGGAGGGAGAGGGGGTCACGGCGGAGCTGGGGACCGTGTCGGGGAGATGCGGCAGTGGCCAAGGCCACGGTGGCTGTGGACGGCGGTGACGGTGATTTCGGCCGTGAGATAGGGAGCGAGGG
Organism: Triticum dicoccoides; assembly: GCF_002162155.2. Classification (NCBI taxonomy): domain Eukaryota; kingdom Viridiplantae; phylum Streptophyta; class Magnoliopsida; order Poales; family Poaceae; genus Triticum; species Triticum dicoccoides. The sequence continues at coordinate 400,479,737 of NC_041386.1, forward strand.
GGAGGAGAGAATGGCACGGGAGAGAGCGAGAGAGGCTTGGGGGGCGCGTGGCGACGTCTGGCATGAGGGGAAGGAGCCAGGCACGCAGCTGCGTGCCGGTTTGCACGGCATCGGGCACCGCTTCCCCTCTGCCTACTGGCAAGAGGAGGAAGACGGCTCTGCCCCTGGTGGGCTGGGCCAAAACAGGAACGGGCCATCGAGAGGCGCCAGGTAAGTATCTCCCTCTCTCTGGTTTCTATTTATTAATGTTTTCTATTTTCTGCAATTTGTTTGGACTTAGTAATAATACTAATCCATTTTATTTAATTCTGTCAAATTTTGCAGGGACCTAAGGAATTAATCCAAAGCCCCTCACCAAAATTCAGAATTTTTGGACAATATTATATATATATATATAAATATTTATCCAACGCAAATAATTACTAGATTAATTCCAAATGCCCAAAATAAATACTTATGAGCTCTTAAAAATATTGATTTGATTTTTATCTCTGTCCAATATTTTCAGAGAGCAACATGAGCATTTTCTTGGACCCTTTTGGAGCAATTTTTACTTGGGTCATTTTCAGAAATGATTCTGAGGGTTTCACAAATCCCCATTTCAAATTTAAATGGAATTTAAACATGATATAAACATGAAGGCTAGCCTAGGTCATACCAGACCTAGGGATGTGGCAACTCGCCCCCACTCGGAAGAATCTCGTCCCGAGATTCAGGAGTTGGCGGAAAGAAAGCGGAGTACTCAAGTCTAAGACGATCTTCACGCTCCCAGGTAGCTTCTCTCTTGGAATGATGAGATCACTAAACCTTTAGAAACTTGATGTTATGACGTCGAGTGACACGCTCGGCTTGATCCAGAATGCGGATGGGGTACTCTCGATAAGTGAGGTTATCTTGGAGATCAAGCGTTTCGTGGTCCACTCCGTGGATGGGATCCGAGAAGCAATGCCTGAGTTGAGAGACGTGGAAGACATCATGTACTCGAGAAAGATGTGGGGGTAGTTCCAACTGGTAGGCACCTCTCCTTGTTTAGCGAGAATGCGAAAAGGACCAATGTAACGAGGAGCCAACTTGCCCTTGATACCGAAACGATGGGTACCCTTCAAAGGGGTAATCCGAAGGTAAGCCTTGCCGCCAACTCCATAAGCCACTTCCTTATGACGACGGTCATATTGGCTCTTTTGACGAGATTGGGCTGTTTTCAAATTCTCACGAATGATGCGAACTTTCTCTTCTGCCTCCTGAATCATATCCGGTCCAAAGAATTGTCTTTCACCAGTTTCTGACCAGTTCAAAGGTGTTCCACATCTTCGTCCATACAGAACCTCAAAAGGAGCTTTCTTGAGGCTGGATTGGTAGCTATTGTTATAATCAAACTCGGCGAAGGGAAGACACTTCTCCCAATCCATACCGAATGAGATAACACAAGCTCTAAGCATGTCTTCGAGAATTTGGTTGACCCATTCCACCTGACCACTTGACTGAGGGTGGAAAGCGGCACTGAAAGAAAGATGGGTTCCCATGGTAGTTTGGAAACTCTCCGAGAAATGAGAAGTGAAGAGACTACAACGGTCTGAATTGATCTCTAGTGGAACACCATGAAGTGAAACTATTCGAGAAATATATAAGTCAGCGAGCTGACTAGCGGTGATACTCTCTCAAACAGGTAGGAAGTGAGCCACTTTGGAAAGACTACCAATGACTACGAAGATAGCATTTTTCCCTCTCTTGGTCCTAGGAAAGCCGGTGATGAAGTCCATACCAACTTTATCCCATTTCCACTCAGGAATAGCTAAAGGTTGAAGGGTGCTAGCAGGCCTTTGATGTTCTGCCTTAACGCGACGACAAAGTCGCAGTTAGCAATAAACTGAGCAATTTCTCTCTTCATCCTAGTCCACCAGAACCTCTGGCGTAGGTCCTAATACATCTTAGTACTACCGGGATGAATCGTGAGAGCAGATTCTTGAGCCTCCTTAAGAATCAGTTGTCGCAGATGTTGATTCTTGGGAACCACTGTCGGTGTCAAAACCGGCGGATCTCGGGGAGGGGGTCCCGAACTGTGCATCTAGGCCGGTTGGTAACAGGAGGCAAGGGACACGAAGTTTTACCCAGGTTCGGGTCCTCTTGATGGAGGTAAAACCCTACATCCTGCTTGATTAATATTGATGATATGGGTAGTACAAGAGTAGATCTACCACGAGATTAGAGAGGCTAAACCCTAGAAGCTAGCCTATGGTATGATTGTTGTTCTATATGTTGTCCTACGGACTAAAACCCTCCAATTTATATAGACATCGGAGAGGGTTAGGGTTACACAAAGTCGGTTACAATGGTAGGAGATCTACATATCCGTATCATCAAGCTTGCCTTCCACGCCAAGGAAAGTCCCTTCCGGACACGGGACGAAGTCTTCAATCTTGTATCTTCATAGTCCAGGAGTCCGGCTAAAGGTATAGTCCGGCCATCCGGACACTCCCTAATCCAGGACTCCCTCAGTAGCCCCTGAACCAGTCTTCAATGACGACGAGTCCGGCACGCAGATTGTCTTAGGCAATGCAAGGCGGGTTCCTCCTCCAAGTACTTCATAGAAGATTTTGAACACAAAGATAGTGTCCGGCTCTGGAAAATAAGTTTCCACATATTGTCATAGAGAGAATAATATTTACACAAATCTAATCTGCTGACGTATTCCGTAGTGTGATGCACCACGGCCAAGCCTTTATTCAAATCGTTTTATTATCCCACCTCAGCGTGTCACGCGAGGCGGTTTCCTTGGCACGTCTCGTCGAAGCAGAGATCGTGTCCCCTTATTCTGGGATTCTCATCAACATGGGCGTGGGTAACCCAACCGCGCCATTGATTACGGCGCTTAGGGATAAGCGAGTTTTACCGGCTGGTGGGGACACGTAGTTGCGTCCACCCATATAAGGGGATAAGGATCGACCTTTTCACCTACGCCTTATTCCTCCTTTGCCTATCCATTTTCGCGCACTCGAGCTCCAGCGCCCAAGTCCGCACTCCCCACCTCAACCTTCTCCAACCATGTCCGGAGCGGGAGGCAAGTGGATGGCTCCTCCGTTACGGAGGGACACATCAAAAGACTAAGGAAGGCCGAATACTTGTCTAACGACATTGCGCACCGGCTTCCTGAAGAAGGGCAGCTCATCCCCACACCTAGGCCCCATGATAGGGTGGTGTTCCTCCCCCATTTCCTCCGCGGACTGGGCTTCCCTCTCCACCCATTTGTCCGGGGGCTCATGTTCTACTATGGCCTAGATTTCCACGATCTGGCCTTGAACTTTGTCCTCAACATCTCGGCGTTTATCGTCGTGTGCGAGGGTTTCCTCTGCATCCGCCCCCATTTCAGCCTATGGCTCAAGACTTTCAATGTCAAGATGAAGGTGGTGCGCGGCAACCAGGCGGAGTGTGGAGGCGCCATGGTGGGCAAGACGCCCAACGTATTATGGCTCGAGGGCTCCTTTGTGGAGACCATGAAGGGGTGGCAATCGGGGTGGTTTTACATCACCGAGCCGCGCGACCCTGAATGGGTCGCAGCCCCCGAGTTCCGATCCAGACCCCCTACGCGGCTTACCTCCTGGAAGGAGACGGGCCTGTCGTGGGGTAAAAAAAGGAGAGTTGACTGGACTCCAAACATGCGTCCAAACCCTGGTGGACAAGAAGCTCAAACTTGTCAATGTAGTCCAGGTTATGCTCATCCGCCAGATCCTCCCGTGTCAACAACGGGCTTTCAACCTATGGGAGTTCGACCCGGCGCGGCACTGAACTCTGAGCAGGCTCTTCGACATGACGTACGAAGATGCCTGGAAGGTGCTTTTCAAGGGCGCCGAGGCCCCCGCATCCGCTACCGAGGATCAAGGATTCAGTACGCAGCGTCACGCTCATGCGGTAAGCTGTTTTTACCTTTTACAGGGTATCAGTTTTTCATAGTTTGACACCATGCGGGATCTAAGCTCCCTTACCTTTGACAGGATTGGCAGGAGACGTCCGGACAGATCAACTGTCCGGCTCCTTTGCCCGAAGGCCCAGCGGACGCTCGTTTGGCGAAGCTGCTGGTCCTGGCACCCTATGTGGTGCCGGAGAAGAAGGCCAAGAAGAAGGACACGGGGAATCGAAAGAGTGCCCGGCGCCTGGAGGTGTCGGATTCATCATCCGATGACTCCAAGACGCACTCCTCCCACGAAGACGAGGAGGAGGAAGAAGAGACCTCTCCCCCTCCAGCGGGGGAAGGGAAGAAAAGGAAGGCCGCCCCAACTGGGGAGGCCGAAGGGTCCAAGAAGGGGAAAACCCTTCCTCCAGACTACTCCGCCGACGACGGCGAAGAGGAGTGGCCGCTCAGGGCCAAGCCCCTGGCGAAATCGTAAGTATCCGGATACCAGAGTAATTCATAGTATTCCTTTATTGCACAGCTTTCCCTTATGTCGAATATGATTAGCAGCCCACCCAAAGACCATCTCGACGCGTCGTCGAGCGGTTCACTGGACTCGTCGGATGTGAATTCACTTCCGACGGCTTCCTCCCCCGCCCGACGGACGACGCCGAAGTGTTGTCCCAACAGGTTCCAAGCCAGGAGGTGGTGGTCCTGGAGGCGCCGCAAGGCGACCTCCCGGACTCCAGGAGTAAAGGGGATAAAACCCCCCAGGGCTCCATGTCCGGCTCTAGGCCGGACACCGCTCCGGAACCTTCAAAGGTTCTAGAGTCCGGCAGGCGACCTCCTTCCAAGAGGAGCAAGCCCTTCGTGCCAGTGACCCCCGTCCAACCGGAGGCGCCGGACAGTCTGTTGGAGGCGCTCAAAGGCGCCTCCATCAAGGAGGAGCACCGCACCATTATGAGTGCGGTGGTCCAGAAGGTTCAGTCCGCCAAGAGCGGACTGACTGAAGCTTGTACTAGCCTTTTCACAGGCTTTGAGGTAAGTAAAGAATGTGTAAATAATATTACCGCATAGACAGTAGCCCCTGATGCTCTGTTTGGCGTTCGGGAAGAAAAGCCGAATAGAGGATCAAATAAAATTCGCAGGAGTCTAACAAAAAGGAGTCAATATGCGTATGCAAGCTTCTCTGCTGGCATCCGCCGCACTGACTGCGGAAGTGGACACTCTAAAGCAGAACCTCGAGCAGTCCGAGCAAGAGCTCGGGCGTGCCAAGAAGTAGCTCGAGGACAAGGAGGGTAAGAAATACCTTGTTCAAATATATATATAAAGGTGCAATTGCAAAAAATGACAGGATTATCGTGGCTATTGTAGGGGCCACGTCTGAGGTGGCGACCCTTAAGCAAGCGCTGCTCGAGGTCGAGAAGAGGGCGGCCACAAAGCGCACCGAGTGGGAGAAGTATGAGGCCGAGGTTGGCAAGGTGCGGCAGGAGCTCCAGGCTCTCATGGAAAAACATGAGAGTTTGGAGCTTGACTCAAAGACACGAGCGTCCGAGCTCACGGTGGCTATTGAAAATGCCAAGTCTACCAAGGCTGAATCCCAGAAGACCCTCCAGGAGTTGGATGAGGTGAAAAAGATAGCGGCGTGTAAGGCATTCTTTATGCAAAGCAAACACGTAAATGTAAGTTACTTGTTACTTACCCGAATCCGGAGCTCTCCAGGAGCATTCGCGGATCTTCCCCGTAGCGTGTCCGATGCCGCCGCATTCTATCAAGCCGAGGAAGGCATCTCGACAGAGAAGGTGTTCTGGTCTCAGTGTGCTGAGGCCGGACACCCCATGCCCCTGAGCGACCAGCTGAAGCAATTGGTCGAGCTCCACAAGGCGGCCGAACAGGCCATGAAGGGCCTCATAGTTCGGCTATGGCCTGGAGAGGCTCTGCCTGGGAGCTATTTCGGGCTGGTGCGGCGGCTGATGGGGGCCTGTCCAAGGCTCGAAGTCATTAACCTCTCCATCTGCATTGAAGGCGCCCGTAGGGCCCTTGCCCGTGCTAAGGTGCACTGGGGCAAGCTAGATGCTAAGAAGCTTGTGAAGGACGGGCCACCGCCGGGGAAGGAGCATCGCAAGCCCGAGAATTATTATAAGGATGTTCTGAAGGGTGCCTGCCTTATGGCGGATGAATGTTCCAGGGATGTAATTTTTGAGTAAAACTCGCTCGTTTTGTCCTGTGCGCTGAAAACTTGTTCATATGCGCTAAGCAATGCTGTAGGAATTTAAAATATTACCTTCTGTGCGGCTGTTTATCAATTCTGAGAGATGGCGATTCGTCGGCTTCTGCCCCCGTGCCGCTAGTGCTGGGGTGTTCGGGGATAAACCTGAGCGCTCTTTTTCCCATGTTTCGGTCCTTCTAGGGAGGCGCTTAGCCCAACGAACAAGGCAATCAGACTATAATGCGTGAACACTCTCACTTAGCCATAGAATTCTATAATTTTAAATTTTGGCGAAGCCCCTGGTATTCGGAAGACCGATTTTGGGGCACTATCCACGCCTTGGCCGGACAGATCCGACTCCTCGCTCTAAGTGGCATAAGTCTTTAGGGACTCGAAAAACCTCTCGAACAGCGACCAGCTCTCGCTTCATCATGACAGTCAGTTTTAGCTTTCTCTACTGAGGTGCTCGACCCAACTCAACTGGGGCACAATCGCAGTAGTTCTCCTAGTGCTACCTTAGCCGATATAGCGGAACGTAAGGCACCAAAACATAGGAGCCGGGCAAACCCAACTATTGACCCAAGACATGATTCGGAGCCGATGCATATAATGCTATAAGTTCGGGGTGCCGCACTTGTTAAAGTGTTCGGACTTCTCACACCATATTGAGGGGTACTAAAGACCCTGGCGTATTTTGGCCGTACCAAAGTGTACGGGTGCAACATGTCATTAAGGAACATATATTTGTAAAAAAAAAGAGTAATGCAAAAATAGACAAAGTCTATGCATTGTTTATTAAAAAGGGCTGCGATCAAAGAAGAACGATACAAATAATGCGATAAGCAAAAGGTTGGACTATTTAATATGTCCGTTCCAGGGGCAGGCTGCGGAATGGTAAGCGAAACAGGTATACTGCTCGTGATAGAGACCACCTGGGAGTTCCGTAATGCGGCATGGCTTGTCTGCTTCCCTGGTTCTTGCATCGTTTGTGTGGCAATTGAACTGCCGAACAGGCCTTCCGAAGAGTGGAGTCCTGAAAGTAAGAGAAAATTCAAAAATCGGCAGCCCCTGGTGCGGTTTAAGCCGTGTTTCGGGCATGCCGTGATGGTGCCCTCCCCCTGCACCCATGGTATTTCTAGAGCGTAGTTATGTACGCGAAGTACTAGTGTCGCATTTTTGCGAGGGCTGGGGTTGGGGCCGCATTGCTACGCTTGCTCGGAACGTGCCAGGCGGTCTTGCTGTAGGTTACTCCGGGTGCGCTTGACAGTGTCCGGACGTTTAATGGCCGGACTAGAGAACTGCCTGGAGAGGCTGCTTTGTACTTCCGCAGCAAGGGCTTCCGTGTACTCCTCCGTTCCGAGAGAGTGTTCGGTGTTTCCATTGACTGTAATTACTCCTCGAGGGCCTGGCATCTTGAGCTTAAGGTATGCGTACTGCGGTACCGCATTGAACTTAGCGAATGCGGTTCACCCGAGCAGTGCGTGATAGCCACTGCGGAATGGGACTATGTCGAAGATTAAATCCTCGCTTCGGAAATTATCCGGAGATCCGAAGACCACTTCAAGTGTGACTGAGCCTGTACAGTTGGCCTCTACACCTGGTATTACGCCTTTAAAGGTTGTTTTGGTGGGCTTAATCCTCGAGGGATCTATGCCCATTTTCCGCACTATATCCTGGTAAAGCAGGTTCAGGCTGCTGCCGCCGTCCATAAGGACTCTAGTGATATGAAATTCGTCAATGATTGAGTCTAGAACCAATGCGGTGAATCTGCCATGACGGGTGCTAGTGGGATGGTCCCTTCGATCAAAGGTGATCGGGCAGGAGGACCATGGGTTGAACTTTGGGGCGGCTGGCTCTACCGTGTATACGTCCCTTAACGCGTGCTTCCGCTCCCTCTTGGGGATGTGGGTTGCGTATATCATGTTCACCGTCCGCAATTGTGGGGGAAAACCCTTCTGTCCACTATTGTTCGGCGGCCGGGGCTCTTCGTCGTCATCGCTATGTAGCCCCTTGTCTGTATTTTCGGCATTTAACTTGCCTGCCTGCTTGAAAACCCAACAATCCCTGTTGGTGTGATTGGCCGGCTTTTCGGGGGTGCCATGTATCTGGCAGAAGTGGTTAAGTATTCGGTCCAAACTGGACGGGCCCCTAGGATTTCTTTTGAATGGCTTTTTCTGTTGACTGGATTTATAGCCTCTGAATCCAGCATTAACTGCTGTATCCTCAGGGTTGCCGCCGTTAATGTGGCGCTTCTGCTTGTTGCGACACGACCTGCCACTACTGTCCCTGGTATCTGAATTACCAGGGTTCTTGGTCATGTTGTTGCTACGAGCAAGCGAGCTGTCTTCTCCTGCGCAAAAACGGGTCATGAGTGTCGTGAGTGCTGCCATAGATTTCTCCTTTTCCTGTCCAAGGTGCCGGGTAAGCCACTCATCACGGATATTGTGTTTGAAGGCTGTAGGGCCTCTGCGTCTGGACAGTCGATTATTTGATTTTTCTTTGTTAGGAACCGTGTCCAGAATTGCCTGGCTGATTCCTCTGGCTGCTGAATTACGTGGCTTAGGTCATTGGTGTCAGGTGGTCGCACATAAGTGCCCTGGAAATTGTCGAGGAATGCGGCTTCCAGGTCCTCCCAACAACCGATTGATCCTGCTAGCAAGCTGTTAAGCCAATGCCGAGCTGGTCCTTTAAGCTTGAGTGGGAGGTATTTGATGGCTTGGAGATCATCACCGCGGGCCATGTGGATATGAAGGAGATAATCCTCGATCCATACCGCAGGATCTGTTGTGCCATCATATGATTCGATGTTTACGGATTTGAAACCCTCGAGGATTTGATGATCCATTACTTCGTCTGTGAAGCATAGTGGGTGTGCGGTGCCTCTGTACTGGGCTATATCACGACGTAGCTCCAATGAGCTTTGTCTATTGTGTTCGGCCCTACCGGATTTGTGTCCGGCGTGACGGTTACCATCTCGAGTCGCGGGGCGCCCACGCGATCTGTAGATCGACCTTGTTTGCCTTGCCTTGTCCTCCAACATATCTTGCAGGTCTGGCGCATTTTCCTGTGCCTTGGTACGGGGTGCGGCTTGAGTGGAGGGCTGAGAGGCCTCTCTGTCTCGGCCACGAGGTTGCCGGTCGGCCGTATCAAGTGCTGGTGATGTAGGTTTAAGTGCTTCCTCCTCTAATCGGGGTAGCAACCTGCGCTTTGGGTAGCTCTTGGAGGGGCATTCGAGTTTATGCTCTTGGGCCGCAAGGACTTCAGTCCATCTGTCGACTAGCAAATCTTCATCAGCTCTAAGCTGTTGCTGTTTTTTCTTGAGGCTTCTTGTCGTGGCCATAAGTATAACACCCTCGATGAGACTATATCTCCCACGTGTCGAGGCACGACTTAGATGCATAATCGCATTGAAGGCATATGTCGCAAGTTCGGTAATCTTCACAACATCCCATGTAATATAGATGAAAAAAGGGGAGATAACATAGTTGGCTTACACTCGCCACATCAATCAAGTACATAAATAACATTACTTCAACCAAACACTCATGGCCCGACTACGGCGCCAAAATAAAAGAGAACCCAACATGCGACACGGTCCCGATCACCCCCAACTGGGCACCACTACTGATCATCAGGAAAAGAAACATAGTATCGCTGAGAGTCTTCGTCGAACTCCCACTTGAGCACAAGCGCATCACCTGGAGCGGAATCATCAGGTCCTGCATCTGGTGTAATAGTAATCTGTGAGCCATAGGGACTCAGCAATCTCGCACCCTCGCGATCAAGACTATTTAAGCTTATAGGTAAGGCAAGGTAAATATGTGGAGCTGCAGCAAGCGACTAGCAAATATGGTGACTATCCAGTTCATAAAAGAGAGCGAGAAGAGGAGGCAAAGCGCGAGCGAGAAACTAGAGAGCAACCTGCGCAAACATTACTCCAACACCGTGTCCACTTCCCGGACTCCGCCGAGAAGAGGCCATCACGGTAACACACTCAGTTGATTCATTTTAATTAAATTAAAGTTCAAGTTGTCTACAACCGGACATTAACAAATTCCCATCTGCCCATAACCGCGGGCACGGCTTTCGAAAGTTCAAATCCCTGCAGGGGAGTCCCAACTTAGCCCATGACAAGCTCTCACGGTCAACGAAGGAATAGACCTCCTCCCAAGATGTTCCGATTAGACTCGGTATCTCGGTTCTTCAAGACACTTCGACAGGTTAAAACAAGACCAGTAACACCGCCCGAACGTGCCGACAAATCCCGGTAGGAGCTGCACATATCTCTTTCTCAGGGCACACTCAGATTGTCTAAACTTCCAGTAGGCCAGCCCAGAGTTGCCCCTGGTAGCCACCGGCGGCTGACGAGTTGGACCAACACTCAGAGGAGCACTGGCCCGGGGGGGAGGGGTTTAAAATAAGATGACCCTCGGGCTCCGGAAACCCAAGGGAAAAAGAGGCTAGATGGAAAATGGTAAAACCAAGGTTGGGCATTGCTGGAAAAGCTTTAAACAAGGCGAACTATCAAGGGGTTCCCATTATAACCCAACCGCATAAGGAACTCAAAATCCGGGAACATAACACCGATATGACGGAAACTAGGGCGGCAAGAGTGGAACAAAACACTAGGCGAGAGGCCGAGCCTTCCACCCTTTACCAAGTATATAGATGCATTAAGATAACATGGCAATATAATGATATCCCAACAAGTAAATAAATGTTCCAACAAGGAACATCCTTCAATCTTCACCTGCAACTAGCAACGCTATAAGAGGGGCTGAGAAAAGCGATAACATAGCCAATCAACGGTTTGCTAGGACATGGTGGGTAAGAGGTTTGACATGGCAATTTGGGAGGCTTGAAAGCAAGTGGTAGGCATCGTAGCATTGGCATAGCAAAAGAGCGAGCATCTAGCAAAGCAAAGATAGTAGTGATTTTGAGGGTATGATCATCTTGCCTGCAAAGTTGTCAGAGTTGACTGGATCCTCGAAAGAAAACTCAACGGGCTCCTCATTAGCGAACTCATCTCCCGGCTCTACCCAAACAAGACAAACAAGCAACAAGGACACAATCAACCACGTGCAAGCTCGAACAAAATGATGCAAAGATGATATGCTTTGCGGGATGCGATGCGGAATGCATATGCAAGATGTGACAAGGAATGCATGAACCTGGCCTCAACTTGCGAATCCAAGTGTTCCACTGGAAAGAAGAGATGAAATTGCTTGAAAACGATATAAAGAACGCCGGAATCGGAGTTACGGTTTGGAAATGGCAAGCGATTCAAATATGACACCGGTCTGCGATTTACAGCAAGTAGCCATCTAAATGCAATGAGATGAACAAGCTACATTACCCAAACATGGCAACACAATACATGGCAGGGATGCATTCATGATTCTTAACAAAAGTCTAGCACCGAGCTATAGCAAATTCATCCATTAACAGGTTCAAACAAGCATGGCAAAAATGCATATGGCAAACAGATTTCAGACTTAGTGAAATCAACACTTGTCTGGAATTTCAGATCAGGTAGCACTCTTCGGAGCAACAAAACTACATGCTACAGGACCTGAACATGGCAAAGTAAAGCATGGCATGGAGCTACTCAAAGAGCTTAACAAAAGTACCTTAGTGACCTTGAGCCAAAAGGGATCATAAAATACAATTGCAAGCATGTGAACATGACAAAAACATAATCAGATCACAGACTTAGTGAAAACTGGAGCATGCTGAAACAGATATCAAGTAGGCATGTTTACGAGCTCGATGCACTCACTACAGAGCAAGTCATGATAATATAAGCATACACCCATCAAGAATACACAAAACACAAGCTAGACATGGCAAGAACAATAACATAGCATGCACGGATCAACTACAACATCATCGGCAAAATCGCTAACTAGTAGACAATCTGCCCAGATTCACAAAGTAGCAAAAGTAGAGCTCGATTGACTCAAGCTAGGGTGCTCCATATTTTCAAACAAAGGCATGGATGGATAGCGCACTACAAGATTAACAAAACATCCTTACTGATCATCCTCAAAAGAGGCATGGATCACTAGGAAACAACATGAACATATGGCCATATGAGATAAACAGATCAAGGACTTAGTGGAAATGCTAAGTCCCTGAAATCAGAATTACCAAGTGCCTCTCTTGGCAAGCTTGTGCTAGTCACCACACACATCAAAAAAATACATGGGTTGCACCTCTGGAAAGATGACAAAACCCTTAACAAAACATATGTAGAACTCATGGGCATATCATGCACACAAAAATCATGGCAAAAATGACAAATATCTAAATGGAGCAGCAGATCTGACAATTATCTCAAGTAGCACTCTTCTAACAGCATTTCGGGCATAAAGATGAACTCAAATTAAAATGATTCAATGGAATGAAATGATGTACTCTCTGAGATGAACATTTTGATATGCTATATGCCAAAAACGGAGCTACGGATGTGGAGATACGACACGATGAACAGGAGCATAAGGGTCTGGGATTTTTGGGAATTAGAAGAAAAAAACACCTCCCAGATCTAGGGTTTGCACGTGCCCCGAGGGTCGACGGAGAGGAGCTGTTCACGCCGGCAGGAAGCGGGGCGTCGCCGGAGAGTGGTCGGGGAGGCGGATCCGGAGATCCCACGGCCGGATCCCGACGGCGGCGAGGACGGCGACTGCGAGGCGGCGAGGTCCCGCACCGAGCCGGCCTAGGCGGCGAGCAAGGATGGCGGCAGCGGCGCATGGCGAGCAAGGTGGCCGCGGCCGCCGGCGAAGGGCGCGGGCGCGGGCGGCGCGAGGTGCGGGCGGGCGACAGGCGGCGGCGGCTGACGCGCGGGCCGGGGAGGGCCCCGCCTGGGCCCTGCGGGCCGGAGCGCGGGTGGCAGCGCGGGGATGTGGGGCGAGGCGGCGAGCGAGTGAGGAGGCGACACGTGGCAGTGGCATGGTCGATTCGGACGTGTCCGTCGGTGGCAGACTTGTCCGGCGGCGTGCGATGACGAGTGGAGCTAGGGTTTCGGGAGGAAGGGGAAGGAGAAAATCGGGGGTGTCTTTAAATAGGCATAGAGGGAGCTAGGAGAGTCCAAATGAGGTGCGGTTTTCGGCCACGCGATCGTTATCGAACGATCTAGAAGATGGAGAAGGCTTAGGTGGGTTTTGGGCCAAATTGGAGGGGTGTTGGGCTGCAACACACACGAGGCCTTCTCGGTCCCTCGGTTAACCGTTGGAGTATCAAACAAAGTCCAAATGGTACGAAACTTGACAGGCGACCTAGGGGTAGTAAACCAAGGCCGCTTGGCAAGTCTCAGTCCAATCCGGAAATGTTTAATCCCCACACACAAATAAAGCTAGAAATGACCACCGGAGGAGAACGAAGCGCCTGAATGCAAAATGGACAACGGGGAAAATGCTCGAATGCATGAGATGAACACGTATGCAAATGCAATGCACATGATGACATGATATGAGATGCATGACAATGATAACAACACACGGATACAAAACCCGAACCCGAGAAAAAAATAAATAACTTAACGCCGGAAACGGCAAGAGTTGGAGTACAAATTGGGAAAGTTACATCCGGGGTGTTACAATAAGCCTGCGTTGAAAACGCTCTTTCTTGACGGGATCCTCTGGCACGACGAATTCGTCATCGTCGAGGCTTGCCTCGTCTTCGGAGGGAGGCGTATAGTTATCGTCCTCGACCTCTCTGTCTGCCGCTCTCTCATGAGGGCTGGCTTCTCCATCCTCCTATGCTGAATCTTGCTGGAGGGGGTTTTCTTCGGCACTCACCGGAGTATTATTATCTCCCGTGTTGGAGTCACCCTATTTGCTTTGGCGGGATTTTGAGCAGCGCCGCCGATGCCGGCGCTTAGGCTGTTTCTTGGAGGGGTCATCCTCCGCTGTTCCATCACCATCTCCTTCTTTTGGGGTATCCACCATGTATATGTCATATGACGAGGTGGCTTTCTAGGGCCCAATAGGCGCTGGTTCTTCATCGTCTCCTACATCGGCGTCCATACCGTCGATGTCTTCGAAGTCGAAGTCGAGCATGTCGGTTAAATCATCGACAATGGCTACAAAGTGGGTGGTGGGTGGGCTCTGAATTTCTTCATCGTCCATATCCCAACCTTGCTGACCATAGTCCGGCCAGGGCTCTCCTGATAAAGAGAGAGACTTTAGTGTCTTCAGAATATCACCGAAAGGCGAGTGCTGAAAGATGTCCGCGGCAGTAAACTCCATGATCGGCGCCCAATCGGATTCGATCGGCAGGGACGCGGAGGGTTCGGAGTCCAGAGAGGAGTCCGACTTCTTGGAGTCACGAGTCTCACGGAGTGCGGGGCTGGTGTTCGGCTTGATCGCCGTTGGGATCGCAGCCCCCGAGGCGGCGTCAAACCACCCATCCTCGATCGGCGCAGTTGGCTCCGAATTAAGGGTCGAAGCCGATGCGGGTGCGGCCTCCAGGGCACTGTTCCGCGGTAGAGCTAGATCATGCTCGTCGTTACAGTGCGACGCGCTCGGCAGTGGCTTGAATCCGTCGAAGATCAAGTCCCCGCGGATGTCAGCTATGTAGTTTAAACTTCCAAATCTGACCTGACGGCCAGGGGCATAGCTTTCTATCTGCTCCAGACGGCCAAGTGAATTGGCCCGTAGTGCGAAGCCACCGAAGACGAAGATCTGTCCGGGGAGGAAGGTCTCACCCTGGACTGCATCGCTTTTGATGATCGTAGGAGCCATCAAGCCTCACGGCGACGACACAGGGGAACTCTCAATGAAAGCACCAATGTCGGTGTCAAAACCGGCGGATCTCGGGTAGGGGGTCCCGAAATGTGCGTCTAGGCTGGATGGTAACAGGAGGCAAGGGACATGAAGTTTTACCCAGGTTCGGGTCCTCTTGATGGAGGTAAAACCCTACGTCCTGCTTGATTAATATTGATGATACGGGTAGTACAAGAGTAGATCAACCACGAGATCAGAGAGGCTAAACCCTAGAAGCTAGTCTATGGTATGATTGTTGTTCTATATGTTGTCCTACGGACTAAAACCCTCCGGTTTATATAGACACCGGAGAGGGTTAGGGTTACACAAATTCGGTTACAATGGTAGGAGATCTACATATCCGTATGGCCAAGCTTGCCTTCCACGCCAAGGAAAGTCCCTTCCGGACACGGGACGAAGTCTTCAATCTTGTATCTTCATAGTCCAGGAGTCCGGCTGAAGGTATAGTCCGGCCATCCGGACACCCCCTAATCTAGGACTCCCTCAACCACCAAGCGATTCTCAAAGAAAACAACACCTCGATCATCCATAGAGAAACATCCACCAACTCCCTTCTTAATGTTTCTCTTGATGCGGATAACACCCTTATCAAACTTCTGGTCAGTAATGATCTGATCCTCAAGGGTAGGTTTCACCACCAAGGTTGATAGGAATCCGTGAGGAGCAAGGTGAAGGTTGAGCTTACATAATTCCTCATGGAGAAGTGGTTGGACCTGCTGCAACATGAGATTGTTGCCATAGGACTTACAACTTAGCGCATCAGCCATGACATTGCCCTTGCCTGGGGTGTAGGTAATCCCTAAGTCGTAATCTGAGACCAACTCCAGCCAATGTCTTTGCCTAAGGTTCAAATCTGGTTTGGTGAAGATATACTTGAGACTCTGGTGATCGTTGTAAATCTCGCAATGTTTACTAAGAAGGTAATGTCGCCAGGTCTTAAGTGCATAGACTACGGCTACAAGCTCTACATCATGTGTAGGATAATTCTCCTCATGTGGATGCAACTGTCGAGATGCATAGGCAATCACATGGCAATCTTGCATAAGAATGCAACCTAGTCCCTGTCGTGAGGCATCACAATAGATAACAAAGTCCTTAGTGAAATCCGGTGGCACAACTATGGGAGCAGAAGTCAGGCGTCTTTTCAGTTCCTGAAAAATGTGCTCACACTGTGGGGACCACTCAAACTTTTTATCTTTCTTGAGAAGTTCCCTGAGTGGTTTGGCCACTTTGGAGAAGTTCTTAATGAAGCAGCGACAATAACTGGCTAGACCAAGGAAACTCCTAACTTGCTTAACTGTTTCAGGCGGAGTCCAATCAAGAACGGCCTGAACTCTCTCGGGATTGACGGCAATGCCCTTACCAGATATCACGTGGCCTAGGTAGGTCACTTCTGGCAACCAAAATTCGCACTTGGAGAACTTGGCATAAAGGCGGTGCTCTCTGAGTTTTTCTAGCACAAGTCTAAGATGTTCGGCATGATCTTGCTCGTTCGTCGAGTAAATAAGAATATCATCAAGGTAAACCACGATGAACTTATCTAAGTACTCCATGAAGATCGAGTTCATCAAGCGAGAGAAAGTAGCTGGAGAGTTGGTTGGACCAAAGGACATGACGGTGTACTCGTACTGGCCATAACGAGTGACAAAAGCTGTCTTAGGAATGTCCCCATTTCTGATCTTGATTTGATGGTAGTCCAACCTCAAATCCATCTTTGAAAAGACTGAGGATCCAGCGACCTGATCATACAGGTCGTTGATCCTGGGGAGCGGATAATTGTTCTTTATCGTGACCAAATTAACGGGACGATAATCTACAACCATTCGGTCTGTACCATCCTTCTTCTTGACGAAGAGGATGGGGCAAGCCCAGGGAGAAGAACTAGGACGGTTGAAACCCTTTTGCAATGATTCATCGAGTTGTTTCTTAAGCTCAGCTAGTTCTAAGGGTGCCATCTTGTAAGGTCTCCTAGAGATTGGAGCGGTTCCTGGGATAAGATCTATGACAAACTCTACATCTTTGTCAGGTGGAATACCTGGCAGTTCCTCTGGAAAGACATCCAGAAAGTCACGGACTACCGGAATATCTTCATGGTCTGGAAGAGGGCTGGCATTAAGGGAATAGAGCTAATGCTTTGCAACTCTAGTGGAGACAGTGACTATCTTGCCAGATGGGTGTGTAAGCTGAACAGACCTTGTGTAACAATCAATCTTGGCATAATGAGCTTTCATCCAGTCCATACCCAAGATGATGTTAATATTTGTAGACTTGAGGGCTATAAGTGATGCAAGGAATACAAGTCTGTCAACAAGGATTCCATTGCCATGGCTTATTTTGGTAGTTTGCCATCTAGACCCTGGAGTTTGGATTTCAAGTGGAGTTGGCATATCACAAAATGACATGTCGTGCAAACGAGCATAGCCTTCAGAGATGAAGGAGTGAGATGCTCAGGTATCGAACATAACCGAAGCTGGATGACAGTTGACAAGGAGAGTACCAAGAACGACATCCGGATCATCATGAGCGTCTTTAGCTGAGACGTGATTGTAACACCCTCGATGCGACTATAGCTCCCACGTGTCGAGGCACAACTTAGAGACATAATTGCATTAAAGGCATATGTCGCCAGTTAGGCCATCTTCACAATATCCCATGTAATATAGATAAAAAAGGGGAGATAACATAGTTGGCTTACACTCGCCACGTCAATCAAGTACATAAATAACATTACATCATCCAAACACTCATGGCCCGACTACGGCGCCAAAATAAAAGATAACCCAACAAGCGACACGGTCCCAATCACCCCCAATTGGACACCACTACTGATCATCAGGAAAGGAAACATAGTATCGTTGAGTGTCTTCGTCGAACTCCCACTTGAGCTCAAGCGCGTCTCCTGGAGCGAAATCATCGGGCCCTGCATCTTGTGTAATAGTAATCTGTGAGCCACAGGGACTCAGCAATCTCGCACCCTCATGATCAAGTCTATTTAAGCTTATAGGTAAGGCAAGGTAAATATAGGTGGAGATGCAGCAAGCGACTAGCAAAGTATGGTGGCTAACTTATCCGCAAAAGAGAGCGAGAAGAGGAGGCAAAGTGTGAGCAAGAAACTAGAGGACAACCTGCGCAAACATTACTCCAACACCGTGTCCACTCCCCGGACTCCGCCGAGAAGAGGCCATCACGGTAACACACTCAGTTGATTCATTTTAATTAAGTTAAGGTTCAAGTTATCTACAACCGGACATTAACAAATTCCCATCTGCCCATAACCACGGGCACGACTTTCGAAAGTTCAAATCCCTGCAGGGGAGTCCCAACTTAGCCCATGACAATCCCTCACGGTCAACGAAGGAATAGACCTCCTCCCAAGACATTCCGATCAGACTCGGTATCTCGGTTCTTCAAGACAACTCCGACAATGGTAAAACAAGTCCAGCAACACCACCCGTTGTGCCGACAAATCCCTATAGGAGCTGCACATATCTCGTTCTCAGGGCACACCGGATAAGCTAAGCGTACGGGAGCCAACGTAACCCAAGTTGCCAAGCGACGTCCCCGCACGGTGCTCTAGGTTGGACCAACACTCAGAGGAGCACTGGCCCAAGGGGGTTTAAAAATAAGATGACCCTTGAGTCCGCGAAACCCAAGGGAAAAGGCTAGGTGGCAAAAGGTAAAACCAAGGTTGGGCATTGCTGGAGGAGTTTTATTCAAAATGGACTGTCAGGGGGTTCCCATTATAACCCAACCGCGTAAGGAACGCAAAAATCCGAGAACATAACACCGGTATGACGGAACCTAGGGCGGCCAGAGTGGAACAAAACACTAGGCGAGAGGCCGAGTCTTCCACCCTTTACCAAGTATATAGATGCATTAAGATAACAAGCTAATATAATGATATCCCAACAAGTAAATAAATGTCCCAACAAGGAACGGCCTCCAATCTTCACCTGCAACTAGCAACGCTATAAGAGGGGCTGAGCAAAGCGGTAACATAGCCAATCAACGGTTTGGTAGGGCATGGTGGGTTAGAGGTTTGACATGGCAATTTGGGAGGCTTGAAAGCAAGTGGTAGGCATCGTAGCATTGGCATAGCAAAAGAGCGAGCAATCTAGCATAGCAAAGATAGTAGTGATTTCGAGGGTATGATCATCTTGCCTGAAAAGTTGTCAGAGTTGACTGGATCCTCGAAAGCAAACTCAACGGGCTCCTCATTAGCGAACTCGTCTCCCGGCTCTACCCAAACAAGATAAACAAGCAACAAGGACACAATCAACCACGTGCAAGGAACAAACAATATGATGCAAAGATGGTATGCTATGCGGGATGCGATGCGGGATGCATATGCAAGATGTGACAGGAAATCCAAGAACCTAGCATGAACATGGAAATCCAAGTGTGCCACTGGAAAGATGAGATGAAATCACTTGAAAACGATATAAAGAATGTCAGAATCGGAGTTACGGTTTGGAAATGGCAAGCGATTCAAATATGACACCGGTCTGCGATTTGCAGCAAGTAGCCATCTAAATGCAATGAGATGAACATGCTACAGCACCCAAACATGACAAAAAAAATACATGGTGGGGATGCATTCAAGATGCTTAACAAAAGTCTAGCACTGAGCTACGGCCAATTCATCCATTAACAAAAGTTCAAACAAGCATGGCAAAAATGCATATGACAAACAGATTTCAGACTTAGTGAAATCAACACTTGTCTGGAATTTCAGATCAGGTAGCACTCTTCGGAGCAGGAAAACTACATGCTACAGGACCTGAACATGGCAAAGTAAAGAATTTCATGGAGCTACTCAAAGAGCTTAACAAAAGTCCCTTAGTGACCTTGAGCCAAAAGGGATCAGAAAATGCAAATGCAAGCATGTGAACATGGCAAAAACATAATCAGGTCACAGACTTAGTGAAAACTGGAACATGCTGAAACAGATCTCAAGTAAGCATGTTTACGAGCTCGATGCACTCAATACGGACCAAGTCATGATAAGCTAAGCATACACCCATCAAGAATACACAAAATGCAAGCTAGCCATGGCAAGAACAATAGCATGTTATGCACGGATCAACTACAGCATCATCGGCAAAATTGCAAACAAGTTGACAATCTGCCCAGATTCACAAAGTAGCAAAAGTAGAGCTCAATTGACTCAAGCTAGGGTGCTCCATAATTGCAAACAAAGACATGGATGGATAGAGCACTACAAGATTAACAAAACATCCTTACTGGCAATCCTCAAAAGAGGCACGGATCACTAGGAAACAACATGAACATATAGCCATATGAGATAAACAACTCAAGGACTTAGTAGAATTGCTAAGTCCCTGAAAACAGAATTACCAAGTGCACCACTTTGCAAGCTTCTGCTAGTCACAACACACATCACAAAAATACAAGGATTGCACCTCTGGAAAGATGACAAAACCCTTAACAAAACATATGTAGAACTCAGGGGCATAGCATGCACACAAAAATCATGGCAAAAATGACAAAAAGCTAAATGGAGCAGCAGATCTGACAATTATCTCAAGTAGCCCTCTTCTAACAGCATTTTTGGCGTCAATATGAACTTAAATGAAAATGATGCAATGGAATGAAATGATGTACTCTCTGAGATGAACATTTTGATATGCTATATGCCCAAATCGGAGCTACGGATGCAAAGTTACGGCATGACGAACATGGGCACATGGATCTGAAAATTCGGGGACTTAGACGGATTTTCAACCTCCGGATCTAGGGTTTCGGTGGCACGCAAAATGAGGCGGCAGCGCATGCACTCCGGCGAGCCGGTGGTGACCGGGGCCGGCAAGGAGAGGGCCGGGGAGGTCGGGCGGCGGCGGATCCGGTCGCTCCTCGACCGGATCTGGCCGGAGGAGGGAGGCGAGGCCGAGGAGGCGGCGTGGCCAGCGAGGCGCGGCTGGGCGGCGGAGGTCGGCGATGGCGGCGACGGTGCCGTGGCGGCGGCGGGTGAGGGAGCCAGGCGGCGCCGGGCGAGGGAGACTGGCGGCAACGCTCGCAGGCCGCGAGGGCCCTCCCTGGGCCACGCGGGCCGGCGTGGAGGAGGCGGCCGCGGGGGTGACGTGGCAGCCCCGGAGTGGCTGGGCGCAGCGGCGGGATGACGGGCGGACAATGTCCGTCGGCGGGATAAGATGTCCGGCGGCGGCGGAGAGAGTTAGGGGTAGGTTTGCACCGCGAATTTTTGGAGGGGAAGGTGTATAAATAGGCATAGGGGAAGCTAGGAGAGTCCAAATGAGGTGCGGTTTTCGGCCACCCGATCGTGATCGAACGCTCTATATGATGGAGAAGGCTTAGGTGGGTTTGGGCCAAATTGGAGGGGTGTTGGGCTGCAACACACACGAGGCCTTTTCGGTCCCTCGGTTAACCGTTGGAGTATCAAACGAAGTCAAAATGATACGAAACTTGACAGGCGGTCTACCGATAGTAAACCAAGGCTGCTTGGCAAGTCTCGGTCCAATCCGGAAATGTTTAATCCCCACACACGAAAGAAAGCTAAAATGACCACCGGAGGAGAACGGAGCGCCGGAATGCAAAACGGACAACGGGGAAAAAGCTCGAATGCATGAGACGAACACGTATGCAAATGCAATGCACATGATGAATGATATGAGATGCATGACAACGATAACAACACACGGAGACAAAAACCCGAACCCGAGAAAATAAATTAACTTAATGCCGGAAACGGCAAGAGTTGGAGTACAAATTGGGAAAGTTACATCCGGGGTGTTACAATGATGCACACATCCACGTTCAGTGGGAGCTGACTTGACACTGATCATCTTGCGTGATGGCTTACCACGGCCAACAGACTTCTTAGGCTGGGGTGGAGCATAATTGGTTTGAGAGCAGTCACGTGCATAGTGTCCTGGCTCTCTGCATGTGAAGCAAGTCCCTGAGGTAGGACGTTGACCCGCATTGACAATTGGTCTACCGATGGGCCTGGGTGGAGCATACGGTTGAGCTGGGTGAGGCACCACATAAGAAGGCCTCGGTGTATAACCGGGTGGAAGAGCGGAGTTCAGAACCCAAATCCAGCGCTTCTGCGAAGTAGAACCGGAAGAAGAACCCAAATCACAGGTGTGCTTACAAGACTCCTCGTAAGTGAGTTGAGTTGTTTCTGCGTTAATGGCCTTGTTCACAAGAGCCTGGAATGTATCGCAATGATGCAAGTGGAGATCACGACGCAACTTGGGGTTGAGACCCTTCCGGAACCTAGCCTGCTTCTTGGCGTCCGTGGACACCTCTTCGGTAGCATAGCGGGCAAGGTTCTCAAACTCTCTACTGTAAGCATCAACAGCCATCTTACTCTAGGTGAAACTACAGAACTCTTCTCCCTTGCGGTCGAGGAGGGCCTAAGGAATGTGATGCTTGCGAAAAGCCTCGGTGAAATCCCTCCAGGTGGTTATCTGGCCGGCTGGAAACATAGCCTCATAGTTCTCACCAAATACTAGCTGGACCTTCCAGATGATAAGCAGCATAGGTGACCTTGTCACTTTCAGCTACCTTCGTAGAACGCAGCTTGTGTGTGATACTACGTAGCCAGTCATCTGCATTGAGTGGTTCAATGGAATGATGGAAGGTAGGTGGTTTCAGACCAATGAAATCGTAGATGGACGCTGACTCTTTGTGCTGATGGGAGGTGTTCTCCTCAATACGTGCTAACAAGCGGTTAGACTCTCGCTTGTTCTTCTCCATCTCTAACATGAACTCTTCCAACGAAGACTGATCGGGAGGAACCTCATCCCTACCATCTCCGTGGTTCTGGCTACGAGCAACAGAACTTCGATTAACCGGCAACATCCTGAAGAACGAAACCAAGGAAAACAAGGATGGATTCAGCATCATCATAAGGATGTAGAATATAGTACGAGGAAAATACTATCTCTTGAACTCCTAGGACAATTCTGGCAGCATAACGGCAGTAAAATGCTCGAAATGAGACATTCTGCAAAATACGGGGTAGCACCATACTCAACATCATCACTCAAGGTTCTGATATATTGCTAAATAGGCTACACCAGAGGTACTCAAACTGGGATAAGACTCAGATCAACCAAACCTTAGAGACTACGGAGTAGTAACACGTGATCCTGATAGACGGAAGAGAAAGCCTAGTTCCTCAACCCCGTAGGAAGGATAGGATGACTCAGATCAGAAGGGCATGAGGTATAAGGAGTAAAAAGAGCCTTACATTCCCTTCCACAATCAATTCCCCTATATAGCTAAAGAATTTCTAGACCCAACTTCGACCAGGTTGGCTTGGTAATCTTACAGGCAGTCAAGCTCTGATACCAAAGCTGTCGGGACCCCGATTCTAAGTCACACCGATCTAGCATGTAACACCTCATATCACTTTGCGGCCTCACGCACGGTATTCCACGGGTGTCGCCTTACCATGGCCCGGGACCGTTTGCGCCTTTTGGATCACGTATATGATAGTATCGCTAGCATCCATATGACAGAGAACCCGGGCCGACATGGCTAGTCGTGAACCCAAAGTGGCACTAACCTATGGGGACATGCATACATGATTCACATCGAGCATGTTGGTCAGCAGCGTGTGAATCCGGGCTGTAGCACTGGGCTAACAGGACTCTGGGGAGAGCGAGAGAGGCTTTGAGGGGGTGGGCGTGGCGACGTCTGGCATGAGGGGAAGGAGCCAGGCAGGCAGTTGCGTGCCGGCGTGCACGGCGTCGGGCACCGCTTCGCCTCTGCCTACTGGCAAGAGGAGGAAGACGGCTCTGCCCCTGGTGGGCTGGGCCAGAACAGGAACGGGCCGACCAGAGGCGCCAGGTAAGTATCTCCCTCTCTCTAGTTTCTATTTATTAATGTTTTCTATTTTCTGCAATTTGTTTGGACTTAGTAATAATACTAATCCATTGTATTTAATTCTGTCAAATTTTGCAGGGACCTAAGGAATTAATCCAAAGCCCCTCACGAAAATTCAGAATTTTTGGACAATATTATATATATATATATTTATCCAACGCAAATAATTACTGGATTAATTCCAAATGCCCAAAATAAATACTTATGAGCTCTTAAAAATATTGATTTGATTTTTTATCTCTGTCCAATATTTTCAGAGAGCAACATGAGCATTTTCTTGGACCCTTTTGGAGAAATTTTTACCTGGGTCATTTTCAGAAATGATTCTGAGGGTTTCACAAATCCCCATTTCAAATTTAAATGGAATTTAAACATGATGCAAACATGAAGGCCAGCCTAGGTCATACCAGAACTAGGGATGTGATAGGAAAACAACAAGTGCAGACTTGGAAACGAGGGAGAATAGAACCCTGAAGTTAAGCATGCTCACGCTGGAGTAGTGAGAGGATGGGTGACCGTCTGGGAAGTTAGATGATTTGGAATGATGAGGGCTGATTAGATATTAGAGGTTAAATTGAGTAGTGATGAGGGGTGATTAGAGATTAGAGGTTAAAATAATTCAGAAATTTCAAAATCAAAAAAATTTCAAAAAAAATCATAAAATTTCCTTTAGTACCGATTGGTCTTACCAACCGGGACTAAAGGTGGACCTCGAGGCAGCGGCCACGTGGAGGGCCTTTAGTCCCGGTTCGTATAAGAACCGGGACTAAAGGGGGAGGCTTTAGTAATGACCCTTTAGTGCCGATTCCAGAACCGGGACTAAATGCCCTTATGAACCGGGACTAAAGGCCCCTTTTCTACTAGTGATGTGAAGGAGGAAATCCTCAATCCATACAGCGGGATCTATTGTGCCATCGTATGATTCGATATTTACGAGTTTGAAACCCTCTGGGAATTAATGATTCATAACTTCATCAGTGAAGCATAGGGGGTGTGCGGCGCCTCTGTGCCGGGCTATATCCCGAGTAGTTCGTATGAGTCTTGTCTGCTGTATTCGGCCCGACCGGATTTACTCTTGGTGTATCCGGCGTGATGATCATCGTCCCGTGTGGGCGCGTGTGCCCGTGTCCCATATATTGACCTTGCGATTTTTGCCTTATTGTCCAAGATGTCTCGCAGGTCCTCTGTGTTGCCCAGGGCCTTAGTATTTTGACTGAGTGGCGACAGGGTGCGGTATGAACTGTAGGCTGAAACGCCTCTCTGGTTCGACCGCATAGTGGCCGTTCAGCCGCATCGTACACTAGTGAATGAGGTTTCAATGCTTCCTCCTCGAGGTGAGGTAGCAACCTGCGTTTTGGGTAACTCTTGGACGGGCGCTCGAGGTCATGGTCCTCGGCCGCAAGGACTAAGGTCCACCTGTCTGCTAGCAAGTCTTGATCAGCTTGAAGTTGTTGCTATTTTTTCTTCAGGCTATTTGCCGTGGCCATAAGCCAGCGCTTGAAGCACTCTTGCTCAATGGGGTCCTCAGGCATGATAAACTCGTCGTCACCGAGCCTCGCCTCATCTTTGGAGAGAGGCATGTAATTGTCCTCCGCCGGTCCTCCATCTGATGCCCGCTCTGGAGGGCTAGCTAGTTCGTCGTCTAGCTCTACACAGTGCTGGAGGGGATTGTTGTTGTCTTCGGCGCTATCCGGAGTGTTATTATCTCCTGTGCCAGTATCACTGCTCTTGCTCTGCTGGGACTTAGAGCGGCGCCGCTGACGTCGGCGCTTGGGTTGCTTCTTGGAGGTGTCATCCTCTGCTGTCTCGTTGCCATTGCCTTCCTTAGGGGTATCCACCATGTATATATCATATGATGAGGTGGCTGTCCAGCGCCCTGATGGCGGTGGTTCCTGTTCATCTCTGGCTTCGTCATCCATACCGTAGAAGTCTTCAGAGTCGAAGTCGAGCATGTCGGTTAAGTCGTCGACAGTGGCTACTAAGTGGGTGGTGGGTGGGCAGCGAATTTCTTCGTCATCCGCATCCCATTCTAGCCGGACATAGTTCGGCCAAGGTTCTCCTAACAGGGAGAGAGACCTTAATGAATTTAGCACATCTCCGAAATGTGAGTGCTGAAAGATGTCCGCGGAGGTGAACTCCATAATCGGTGCCCAGTCGGATTCAACGGGCACGGATGTGAGCGGCTCGGAGTATGTGGCCGGAGATGAATCCAGTGGTTCGGCGACACGGTTCTCGTAAGGGGTGAAGTCAGTATTTGGCTCTATAGCCACTGAGAGTGCGGCCTCCATGGCGGGGTCTATCCTTCCGCTCTCGGATGGCACGATTTGCTCCGGGCTAACGGCCGGAGTAGTTGCGGATGCGATCCCCCAACCACTGTCCGATGGCAGAGTTATGTCGTGCTCATTGCGACTGTGCAGCGCGTCCGACATGGGCTCGAATCCTTCGAAGATCAAGTCTCCGCGAATGTCGTCCATGTAGTTCAAGTTTCCAAATCTGACCTCATGGCCAGGGGTGTAGCTTTTGATCTGCTCTAGATGGCCAAACGAATTGGCCCACAGTGCGAAGCCGCCGAATACGATGATCTATCCGGGGAGGAAAGCCTCACCCTGGACCGCATCACTAGCGATGATCGAAGGAGCCATCAAGCCTTACGGTGACGACACATTGGAACTCTCAATGAAATCACCAATGTCGGTGTCAAAACCTGCGGATCTCGGGTAGGGGGTCCCGAACTGTGCATCTAAGACGGATGGTAACAGGAGGCAGGGGACACGATGTTTACCCAGGTTCGGGCCCTCTTGATGGAGGTAATACCCTATGTCCTGCTTGACTGTTCTTGATGATATGAGTATTACAAGAGTTGATCTACCACGAGATCGAAGAGGCTAAACCCTAGAAGCTAGCCTATGGTATGATTGTCTGTTGTCCTACGGACTAATACCCTCCGGTTTATATAGACACCGGACGAGGCTAGGGTTACACAAGGTCGGTTACAAAGGAGGATATATACATATCTGTATTTCCTGGCTTGCCTTCCACGCCAAGTAGAGTCCCATCTGGACATGGGACGAAGTCATCAAACTTGTATCTTCATAGTCCAACAGTCCGGCAAAAGGATATAGTCCGGCTATCCGGAGACCCCCCTAGTCCAGGACTCCCTCAGTATTCGAGTTGCTTCAATGTCAAGTGTAGATTCCATACCTTTTCTAAAGGGTGTTCACATATTTATATGTGGATGCTAAAACTTCTTGTTTATAGAGATTGTCATTTCAATACTTTTCCAACCGGTTCGCTTCTCGTCAAGATGATGCTATCATTTTCCCCATTCGCGAGATCAATTCTACGTTTTCTCAATGGTGTTTGTTTCATCCGTCCCAAGTTGCCTTCGTTTTTCCCGCCCTCCCACCCTTTTTCTTCAAGGACTCAGATTTTTTTAATCAAGTATCCTTTTATTGGGAAGTCTCTACATTCTTTTCCGTCAATGTTCTCATCCAGTGATTCTCAGGAAGATACTAACGGAGCTTCAAGTTTATTATTCTTCATTCTCTTTTCTTCTCCGGTAGATTCAATTCAATCTTTGTTGATCATATCCTTTCCTCGTTTCAAATGTTTTCTCATGCCGGTGCACCTCTTAATCATCCACTTCTCGCCATTCATTTGTTCTAGAGTACTGAAGATATCTCAGGAGATTCGTGTTTTCATTCATAATCCATTCAAGCTATCTCGAGGTTGTTATCTCTTTTGGGCCATTTAATTCAACCGGTGCAATATCTTTCAAGCAATTATTTCCAACGGTGTTGCTCTTGAGTGGGCCCTAACCCACAGGTCTTTTCCCAGGATCTTTCCCAACTCATCTAATTTTCTCGGAGTTATTCCCAAATTCTTTTAGAAGTTTGACGTAAGAATGAATTTCATCAGTTAGATATTTTCCAAGACAGGTTTCAAACTAATTTTCATTGTTGGATCAACCTCTTTGTTTTTCATTCTCCCGGAGTATCTCAACAATTCATGGTGGTGTTTCTTGTCGTCATTCCTGAATTTTGAAGACCAAAGAAGAGTTTTTCCTCCAAATCTTATCCGTTCTCTCAGAGATGTGTGGTTAAAGCTTGATGCCATCCTCTCATAATTGTTTTCGATTGTGAGAATTATTTTCACCCATTCAGAGTAATTAAAGAGTCTTTTCAATTTGATTAACCGGAACCCATCATCTCACAATTATTCCTTCTAGCTGTCAGCTGTCGTTCTGCAAATCTTAGCGGTGCATCATTCAAGTATCCTCAAATCAGTTCATTATCTCGTTGTTCTCACATATTTATATTTCCCTCAAATATATTCGTTCATTTTCTAATTCTTCCTGGTGAATTGTGCTTTTGCTACTTTCATTTTCAATTCTTACGGTGCTGCATTCAAGTTTCCTCTTCCTTATCATCACATGAATTCATTCTTTCTTTCTAAATCATACGGGTGGTTCGTTGAAGGATATAAAAGTAGTATGTCAAATCCATTGGTTGTCATCAATTTAATTTGATGAAGGATATGAATAACATATTTGTTATTCTTGTTTCATCCAAGTGATTAATTCATTCTTCCCGAGTTTGTTCATGATATCAATTTGTCGGTGCTAAGTTGTTCATCTTTTTTTTCGGAGTTCCAATCTCTCCCAGTTAACTCGCGCAAAGCTCTATCTAAATCATTGCAAGGATTCACCTTGTTCTTACAACTTCTCTTTCTTTCTATCATTCTTTTATTACCGGAGTTCTCCAAGGCTCTACATGGTGGTTCACCAAGGATTTATTTCATTCCCGAAGTGTTCACCAAGATTCTTATTGGAGGAGCTCAAGTATTCTTCATCTTGCATTACAAAGTGCAATTTTTTCTACATTATCTTTTGAGGTGGTGTTATGTCACTCTTGACAATTTCTTTCATGTCTCACGATTCACAAATTGTCAGGAATGAGATATTAAAAATCCATCAATCTCTTTGTTGGGGTATCTTGGTATAGACTTCACCTAATGCCTTCCCTAAGGAATGTTGTTATTATGGTGTTTATCAATGATCCAAGTTTCCTGCTATTCTCGTGGTGAAAGAAGTTTTCCATCTCTTCGTTCCTCTCAGCTAATCAATCCTTTGTAGTGGCTGGTTGTCACCTCATAATTTTGAGATGTCTCCATAAGCCCACGAGGAGCATATCCTTTCGTTTCGATCTTCCAACAACTCTGTTAAATCCTTCTTTATAAGGATGCTCTCTCAAATTCAATTGTGGTAGAATATGTTGTTTTCTTCACCATCCCTCTATCCCAACAATCTAGATTCTATTCTCTCGTTCTGGAGGCATTGTGATGTTGCTCTCTTCTACCCATCATCTCATTTTGTATATATCATGGTGTTTTCCTTGCTTATCCGGTTAGCAGGAGTGTTGTGTCCTCCATTCAAGTTCTTCCCATCTTATCAAGTCTTGCATAGCGTTTCAACCGGAGTGCTTGCATGTACTTCTTGTCCATTGCAACCCTTTTCTTATGTCTTTCAACCTACAATGTTCTTGTAATGTTCCTTGTTCCTCTTTTCTAATGGATTGTTTTCAACTTTGTTCATCTTCGTTGCATTCTTTCTTTCAATTTGTTCAACCTCTCAAGGTTCGTGGTTTTACTCATTTGTCCATGAAGGAACTTAGTTTGCCTCTCCTATTCCTTTTATGTTTCTCTCCGGCGCCATCCTAGATCTCGGGACAAGATCCTCTTGTAGTGGTGGAGTGTTGTGATGCCCTGAGACCGTTGCACCAGGTGTCTTCCAGTTATTCGCCGTCATTGCCATGTCTTTTCTTGCGTGTTGAATCTTACCATGTCATGATGTGCATTGCATTGTCATGTTTTCAAAATTTGCATCCGTCCGGGTTCCCCCAGTTCTCTCCATTGTCTGTTCTGAGCCTAGGCACACTCTCGCGCACCCACGGCATGTCCAAAATAGTATTTATAAGTGGCAGGAAAATATTCTCGGAATGGGTTGAAAGTTGGAATGCGGTGTTGTCAGTAGGTCACCTGCCAAGTTTCATCCATTCGGAGTTCGTTTGATGCCCCAACAGATAACTATAGCGGCAATTTAGTCGGTCAAATCATCAGATGTTTTCGGTCTCTCGAAACAGTTGCCGGGCTGCAATCCTTCCCTCCCATCTCAGCCCAACCTCCTCTTCACAGCCCACTAGGCCTGCCAAACCCCCCTCCTCATGTCCGGTGTCGTCCGATCGAGATCGGAGGGTCCGAAAACCCCTGTCACCCCCTCAAACCCTAACTTTCCCTATATATAGACCCCCTCCTGCCATTTTTGGGCAACCTAGACCCCTCCACCTACCTCTAGCCGCCTCCCCCTCAATTTCTGTGCGCCTACACCTCAGATCCACCACTTGGCGCGCCACCACTCACCGGCGCCGTCACCTGACCGCGCCTCGACCAATCCCCCGCCTCCACGTCGCCTCCCTAGTGCGCCTCCACCTCCCACCTCCCCGCGGCCCTCCTGGCCCACAACAGGCCCGCCCCAGGCCAGATCTGGGCCTGAAGGAAGCCCGCGTTGCGTCGCCGAAGCCCACCGGCACCCGGGGGCCCGGGACGCCCGCCACCACCCTTCTTCCGCGCCTATCTGGCAACCTCGACGCCAGCCACCGGAGGGCCTCACCGCCGTACCCAGGTGAGGCCAGAGCCCTACCTCGCGTCCTTCTTCTCCTTTCTTTCTTCCTCCCTCACCCGAGCCTCTCTCCCTCTCTGCTCTTAGGAGCCTGCCATGGCCACCGCCACGGATCCTTCGCTTTCGTCGCCGGAGCTCTAATCAGCCGCCGCCATTGACCAGATCTGGTGTAGGACACCCATATCCGCTCGTTCCTATACTTGTCCGCCTTGCCCCATCGTCGTCCTCGCCAGACAACCACCGCCGGCGCGCCCTTCGCTGTCCATGCGTGTGTGCGAGCACACGCACAACCACCGCGTGCGTTGACCTCGCCAGCAGGCCTTCCAGCGCCAGGTGGGCCGGCGTCTTCTCTAGCCGCGGCCCAGCGCCCACCTCTGCCTCCCCTTCAACCAGCCGGCCTCCTCTGCGCCAGCTGGGCTTTGCCCAATGTAAGCAACCTTTGCCCAGATCCAGATTCGGCCCGTATATTTTTTTCCAGCGTCTGCGAATTTGCTATTTTCCAGAGAGTGCCAGTTTTACAGAATAGTCCATTGTGTTCATTCATATAATAACTCATGAACCGTGCATCATATTAAAATGTTTTATTTATGAAAAGTGCTTATAATTTCATCTAGTTTAATAATATGCTGCTTTCATGCATGTTAAAAATGTTTAAAATGCTATTTGTGTTTATTTTGCATAATGCCATGTTAAAATGATTTATTTCATAACTTAATAACCGTAGCTTCAAATTTAATAAACTTTATATGTAAAAGGGGTAGAAAATGCAAAGATTAACATGGTGGCCTTACTTTGCATGTTTAACAAATGTAAAATATGGTTTAGGGAAGAACAGTACCAAATCCATAAATTGCACATGAGGATTTTCCGGAATTGTTGTTTGTTGTTTCCGGCCTCATTTAAACTTCCCTAAGTAGTTATTTTAATTATGCTTCACCTCTTTCCATGTTTAACAACATTTAATATTGTTGAGTATGTAAACGAGAGAGAACACAATAAGTCATGTGGTGTTTCATCAATATGCAACTTGTTGCATATTGAGGTCCGCTTAACTTGTAGTGTTGTTTGTTGCACTTTGCCATGCCATGCCTCTTGAAACCGGACATGCATCATACTTGATTGTGCATCATGTCATGTTTATGTGATGGTTGTTTACCATGTTGCTTGTTTGTTTCCGGTTTCCTTCTCTCGGTAGCTTCGGTTGCGTTCCGGAGTTGTGAGGATTCGTTCAACTACGTCTGTTTGTCTTCTTCATGGACTCGTTCTTCTTCCTTGCGGTATTTCAGGCAAGATGACCATACTCTCGATATAACTTCTATCTTTGCTTGCCAGTTGTTCGCTCTATCGCTATGTCATGCTACCTATCAGTTGTTTATTCATGTCTCCCATATTGCCATGTCAAGCCTCTAACCCACCTTCCTAGCAAACCGTTGTTTGGCTATGTTGCCGCTTTTGCTCAGCCCCTCTTATAGCGCTGCTAGTTGTAGGTGAAGTTGAAGATTGCTCCATGTTGGAACATGATTATGTTGGGATATCACAATATCTCTTATTTTTATTAATGCATCTATATACTTGCTAAAGGGTGGAAGGCTCGGCTTTATGCCTGGTGTTTTCTTGCACTCTTGCCGCCCTAGTTTCCGTCATACCGGTGTTATCTTCCTTGATTTTGCGTCCATAACACGATGAGGGGTATGGGATCCTCTTGAAAGTTTGCTTTGAATAAAACTCCCCCACCAAGGCCCAACCTTGGTTTTACATTTTCCTAACAACCTATAACTTTCTGATACGTCTCCGTCGTATCTACTTTTCCAAACACTTTTGCCCTTCTTTTGGGCTCTAACTTGCATGATTTGAATGGAACTAACCCAGACTGACACTATTTTCAGCAGAATTACCATGGTGTTATTTATGTGCAGAAACAAAAGTTCTCGGAATGACTTGAAACTTCACGGAACAACTTTTCGGAAAATATAAAAAATCCTTGCAAAAGATGAAGGCCAGGGGGCCCACCACCTGTCCATGAGGGTGGGGGGCGCGCCTACCCCCCTAGGGTGCGCCCCCTACCTCGTGGGCCCCCTGGAGCTCCTCCGACCTCTACTCCAAGTCTATATATTTGGTTTCGGGGAGAAAAAAATCAGAGAGAAGGATTCATCGCGTTTTACGATACGGAGCCACCGCCAAGCCCTGAAACCTCTCGAGAGAGCTGATCTGGAGTCCGTTCGGGGCTCCGGAGAGGGGAATCCGTCGCCATCATCATCAACAACCATCCTCCATCACCAATTTCATGATGCTCACTGTTGTGCGTGAGTAATTCCATCGTAGGATTGCTGGACGGTGATGGGTTGGATGAGATCTATCATGTAATTCCATCATAGTTTTGTTAGGGTTTGATCCCTAGTGTCCACTATGTTTTGAGATTGATGTAGCTATGACTTTTCTATGCTTAATGCTTGTCACTAGGGCCCGAGTTCCGTGATTTCAGATCTGAACATATTATGTTTTCATCAATATATGAGAGTTCTTGATCCTATCTTGCAAGTCTATAGTCACCTATTATGTGTTATGATCCGTTAACCCCGAGGTGACAATAATCGGGATACTTACCGGTGATGATCGTAGTTTGAGGAGTTCATGTATTCACTATGTGTTAATGCTTTGTTCTGGTACTCTATTAAAAGGAGGCCTTAATATCCCTTAGTTTCCAATAGGACCCCGCTGCCACGGGAGGGTAGGACAAAAGATTTCATGCAAGTTCTTTTCCATAAGCACGTATGACTATATTTGGAATACATGCCTACATTACATTGATGAACTGGAGCTAGTTTTGTGTCACCCTAGGTTATGATTGTTACATGATGAACCGCAGCCAGCAGAATTCTCCATCACCAATCCATTGCCTACGAGCTTTCCATATATTGTTCTTCGCTTATTTACTTTTCCATTGCTATTGCTATCATCACTACAAAATATCAAAAACATTACTTTTACTATTGTTACCTTTTGCTACTGTTACCACTACTATCATATTATTTTGCTACTAAATACTTTGCTGGAGATATTAAGTTTCCATGTGTGGTTGAATTGACAACTCAGCTGCTAATACTTGAGAATATTCTTTGGATCCCCTTGTGTCGAATCAACAAATTTGGGTTCAATACTCTACCCTCGAAAACTGTTGCGATCCCCTATACTTGTGGGTTATCACTTTCCCTTGGGGCCGCGACCCTGAGGGTCATCTTTATTTTAACCCCCCGGGCCAGTGCTCCTCTGAGTGTTGGTTCAACCTAGAGACACTTGCGGTGCTACCCCTTCACCGAGGGCCTTCGGTTGCCGTACGTAGTGTTCATCCGATGTGCCCTAAGAATGAGATATGTGCAGCTCCTATCGAGATTTGTCGGCACATTCGGGCGGTCTTGCTGGTTTAGTTTTACCATTGTCGAAATGTTTTCTGCATTGGGATTCCGAGTCTGGTCGTATGTCCCGCGATGGAGGATAGTCTCCGCGGATCATCAGCTTGTGATGGGCTAAGTTGGGACACCCTTGCAGGGTATAAGCTTTCGAGAGCCATGCCCGCGGTTATGTGGCAGCTGGGAATTTGTTAATATCCGGTTGTAGAGAACTTGACACTTAACTTAATTAAGATGAATCAACTGTGTGTGTAGACGTGATGGTCTCTTTTCGGCGGAGTCCGGGAAGTGAACATGGTTTGAGTTATGTTTGATCGTAAGTAGTTTCAGGATCACTTCTTGGTCACTTCTAGCTTCACGACCGTTGTGCTGCTTGTCATCTTACTCTTAATTACGTATGTTAGCCACCATATTTGTTTAGCACTTGCTGCAACTCGACCTAATTACCACATCCTACCCATAAGCTTAAATAGTCTTGATCTCTCGGGTGTGAGATTGCTGAGTCCTCGTGACTCACGGATACTTCCAAAGAGTTGCAGGTGCCGATGATGCCAGTGCAGGTGATGCTACCAAACTCAAGTGGGAGTTCAACGAGGACCTTGGTCATTACTATGTTTCATTTCCTGATGATCAATAGTGGAGCCCAGTTGGGACGATTGGCGATCTAGCATTTGGGGTTGTCTTCTTTCTTTTGGTTCCGTAGTCAGACCTTGTATGTACTCTGGAAGATGTATGTTTAACTGGTTATTTGTGTAACATGGTGATTGTAAGCCAACCATCTATTTATCCCTTTCTTATTCATTGCATGGGATTGTGTGAAGATTACCCCTCTTGTGACAAAACCACAATGCGGTTATGCCAATAATTCGTGCCTCGACACGTGGGAGATATAGCCGCATAGTGGACGTTACAACCATAATGGGCCATACGGGAAGGGAGAGAAGGGCCTCAAGGGGAGGCCACGCCCCCCATGGCCAGTCCGAATTGGTCTAGGGAGGGGCGTCCCCCTCTCTTCCCTTCTCTCTCTCTCCTTCTCCTTCCCTCTCTCCCCTCTTAGAAAGAAGAAGGGGACTCCAACTAGGATTGACAATCCTAGTTGGACCCCCCCTATAGGCGCGCCCCTCCTAGGTTGGCCTCCTCCTCCTCCCCTCCTTTATACATGGGGGAGGGGGTACCCCATAAAGACATAAGTTGATTTCTTAGCCGTGTGAAGTGCCCCCCTCCACAGATTTCCACCTCGGTCATATTGCCGTAGTGCTTAGGCGAAGCCCTGCATCGGTAACTTCATCATCACCGTCACCACACCGTTGTGCTGTCGAAACTCTCCCTCGGCGTCAGCTGGATCTAGAGTTCGAGGGACGTCACCGAGCTGAACGTGTGTAGATCGCGGAGGTGCCGTGCATTCGGTACTTGATTGGTTGGATCGCGAAGACATTTGACAACATCAACCACGTTACTAAACGCTTTCGCTTTCGGTCTACGAGGGTACGTAGACACACTCTCCCCGCTCATTGCTATGCTTCTCCTAGATAGATCTTGCGTGATCGTAGGAATATTTTGAAATACTACATTCCCCAACATCATCCCATATACGTGATGATACTTAACTACAAGGTACAATGCACAAAATTGAAAACGAACAATACTAACACTAATAATTCCTCCTGGGGCCAGTATTCCGGTAGCCCCTCGCCAGAAGATCCCTCATGCGCGGCGTGTTACCAGTGTGGAGGCACTACTCCACCGCCTCTGCCTCATAGCGCTTGACGTACCGCTTTGCCTCTTGCTGGCGGATGAGTGCGCATGATCTTGCCATTTCGTTGGGCGCTCACCGGAGCTCCTCGTTGGTGGCACGCTGGAGCTTATCGGCCCACCTCCACACAGCGACAAGGCGCCCAGCGCCTTTAACCTTCCTCGCAAAGTACACGTCTTCATACACCTCCTCCGCATGACGACGTGCCCGCCCCCGAAGCTCCGCCGCCTCCTTTTTCCAGGTGACGTCACAGGCTTCACAGGCAGCCTAGTACCTAGCTTCCTCCTTCGCCATCTCCTTCTTGAACGCCACTTTCCTGGATTTCTTAGCCGGCGGCAGGGACTTCCACAGACAAATATTGTACTGGCCCCAAAACCAATCCAAAGTCGGGGGGTCCTGCGCAACCTCGTCTAGCAGCGCGTAGGGGTCCTTGTTGCAGCTATTCGAGTGAGCGTCCTCGCGGGGCGGCGACTCCTCATCGACGTGTAGAAGTAGCTGAGAATGTACATCAGAATGCATGTGGGACGACGTGAGCAAGGTAGTATTTATTGGCGGTCGGAATCTAGATCCATGGGAATAGTACACACGTCGGTCGCCGGAATTTATGAGTACTATAGTTTGAATTACACACGATTCCCGCAGCAAAATCCGTGTGTGAACATAATAGCTGACAGTTTCCAATACAAAACCGTGTCTGATTTATGATCCCCGCCACTCACCTACCAAAACTTGAGCCGCGAGATAGAGTGACAATCGTGTGGGGCCGGTTGTCTTTCCAGATGTTTACATTTTCTTTTTTGAACATTGGATATTTACATTGTCTGATGATTTTTTAACTCACACAAGTACAAAAATATGACTTTTCAAACCGTTATGGTTAGCCGTTGAATGTAGATGTAGTTCAAATTTTAATTATAGTCATTAAATGGCTAGAAAATCACTTAAATGTCTTCAAAAGGTCAAATCACCCCTGAAATTTCCATAATTTTCACATGGCAGTTGTATTAGTGCACATTACACGTAGAAAAAAAATTAAAGGTCGTAAGAGGAATCTATCTCCCGTTCGTCATCAAACATGCATTGTTCCCTCTCAGAACCATGAGACTTCTAGTGAGTTGCTCCAGTATGTGAGGGGGGGTCTCCAAACTTTCATTAAACAGACCAATTTTTTTACCTCATCATCTTGGTGGCATGACATTACATCAAGCAAGTTGCATGTTTTTATGATAATTTTTTAATTTTTTGGAATTAAAACGCCATGGCACTCCCTGCATGTGCCCATGCCGTGAGACCAATATGTTTGAAAATTCCTTCTATTTTACTACACATGGAATTAACTCACACACAAGTACACAAATATGATTTTTCAAACCGTTATGGTTAGCCGTTGCATGTAAATGTAGTTAAAATTTGAGTTACAGTCATTAAATGGCTAGAAAATCACATAAATGTCTTTAAAAGGTCAAATGACCCCTAAAATTTTCCAAGTTTTCACAAGACAGTTGTATTAGTGCACGTTAAATGTAGAAATTATTTGAATGCCGTAAGATGAAGCTATCTCCCGTTCGTCATCAAACATGCAGTGTTCCCTTTCGGAACCATGAACCTTCTAGTGAGTTGCTCCGGTTTGTGAGGGGGGTGTGTCCAAACTTTCGTCAAACAGGCCAATTTTTTACCACATAATCTTGGTGGCATGACATTACACCAAGCAAGGTTTCTTGTTTTTCTGATCATTTTTTAATTTTTTGGAATTAAAATTCCATGGCACTCCATGCATGTGCCCATGCCGTGAGACCAATATGTTTGAAAATTCCATCTATTTTACTACACATAGAATTAACTAGCACACAAGTACACAAATATGATTTTTCAAACTGTTATGGTTTGCTGTTGCATGTAGATGTAGTTTAAATTTGAATTATGGTCATTAAATGGCTAGAAAATCACTTAAAGGTATTTAAAAGGTCAAATGACCGCTATAATTTTCCGAATTTTCACTGTACAATTGTATTACTACATGTTAAACATAGAAAAAAATTGAAGGCCGTAAGAGGAAGCTATATCCTATTCGTCATCAAACATGCATTGTTCCCTCTCGGAACCACGAGCCTTCTAATGAGTTAATCCGGTTTGTGAGGGGTGTGAGTCCAAACTTTCGTCAAACATGCCAATTTTTTTACCACATCATCTTGGTGGCATGAAATTACATCAAGCAAGGTTTCATGTTTTTCTGATCGTTTTTTTAATTTTTTGGAATTAAAATGCCATGGCACTCGCACGACAAAAAAAGACACTTCTGTGATGATACGTGTTTGTCACATTAGGTCACGTTTTCTGTCATGCATGTACATCCACGACAAATTTATGATAGAATCAAGATAGTCATACCTGTGCTGTCGTTGAAGTGTTCCATGACATTTCAAAATTATCATCACGGAAGTGTCCACTTCCATGATGATAAATCATGCGTCATGGAAGTGCTTTCGTCAAGGGTGACCGACACATGGCATCCACCGTAACGGGTCACTGTTAAGCTATCGGGTCCGGTTTTGGATACGATAACCCGTTAATAGCCTAGACCAATGAGAATTTTCCACGTGTAAAATTGTTACTGGCTGGAGGAAACACGTGTTGGCTCACCGTTGGGACAGATATCATCCATTCATTGGATAGGAGGCGCCTATGATAGGTCGACACGTGGGATGGCCCAAAAGTGGCCCATAAAGATTAAATGGGCCAGCCCAACTAAAGGCCCACTAGATTTCGCCAACCATAATGGGCCGACCCAGATAAAGGCCCACAAGATTTCACCAACCATAATGGGCCGGCCCAGCTAAAGGCCCACAAGATTTTGAGGACACGAATGGGCCGGACCGTTAACAGTCCTCCATGTTTTGGGCCAAATGGCGGCCCATATTGATTAGGTCCATTAATAGCCTGTCACGTTCCGGGCCCAATAAAGGCTCATATGAGAACTAGAACGTTAAAAGCCTACCAAGTTCTGGCCCAAATAAAGGCTCATATGAGAACTAGAACGTTAAAATCCTACCAAGTTCAACTAGACGCTATGCTTTTGGGACCACTTGCTAAAGGCCCATTTAGTAATTCGGCCTGATATTAGTTTCGACTTGTTAAAGGCATGTTTAATATTTCGGCCTGTTAAAAGCTCGTCATATAGTTGGCCGCAAGGGCCGCCGACCAATCCACCGGCCCCGACCCCTCGCCCTCCCCTGAACCGCCCGCACCGCCTCTGTTCCTCTGCCAACCCCACCCCGCCCCACCTGCACCGAGTTTTCTTCATTCGCGCGAGGCCCCACCGCCGCCCCCCACAACCACCATCCCCAGATGAGCCCCTTCATTCGCACCGGCGAACTCCGGCAAGCTTTGAAAAATCGACTGGCCCAAATTTGAAATTTAGTCTACTGTCATTTAACTAGTGTGGAATATAAAAGGGGAAAACCGTAAGCATTGCGAGTATAGTGTTGAGCGTGCCATGGCGGATCTGAAGGTGCAAACCGGACAAAGGTAACTTCGCAACAAATGTTTGTTTTCAACTAGCAAGTAAGTGATGGATAAGAAAATCAGAGTAAAGCAGTGGCGATCTATTTTCTTGCTGCGATAAATAAGTTGAGCGGATACAAAAGAGTACCGCCTCTGGTGCGGCGCCGTGTATGCATCTGCTGAGAATTTGACGGTGCTGCAGTAGTGATGGCTGTCAGTGGGGTGGAAGCAAATCTGAGAGGGTAGATGGTGGGGGCGGGGCACGGTGGACGAGACGGTTGTAGGAGCGGCGCTAGCAAGGTGGAAGACGGTGGGGATGAATCGAGAGGACGGGATGCAAGGATCACGGTCCAAAGCCGCGGTTGAGAGAGGTCAATCTCTTCTAATGGACAACGGCGTCGGGGTATCAGCTCCGGCATGGTGGAGGAGGATGGCGGTGGATGGGGTGGAGGATGGAGGAGGCTGGGATGGAGAGGCTGTCTTGGCGCCCACGGAGTACGAATGGGGAAATGGAGGGAGAGAGGAAGGGGGAACCATGTCTTCAGGGCGCGCTTGCCCCAAATGCGAGGAAATTTACAAACTTAGCCCCCGTTTAAAATTTCCTACATCACAGCAATATTAGTCGGTTGGGGATAGGACGGTAATCTCGCATACACCGAATATTTGCCGACGAGAGTTTCTTTTTGTTGCCCACCATGTATGAATCGCGGGGGGGGGG
This sequence comes from Triticum dicoccoides, assembly GCF_002162155.2. Classification (NCBI taxonomy): domain Eukaryota; kingdom Viridiplantae; phylum Streptophyta; class Magnoliopsida; order Poales; family Poaceae; genus Triticum; species Triticum dicoccoides. Next base: position 400,519,544 of record NC_041386.1, read on the forward strand.
GGGGTCTATTTAGGCCGAGGAGACACTATGTTTTAGTGCCCACCGTGTATGAATCCGGGTGAGAGGCGGTTATGTCACGTTTGAGTGAAATTACCAACCTACCCCTATCGTAACCTATAAAAATTGAGCCGATAGGTTTTGCGCGTCAGGGATAGGCAGTAATTTCCATATCACAGATTTTGGTTTCGGGTGGTTGATGTGACTTTCCCCGCTTCATTCATATTTTTGCAGAGCAAGAGTGCACGTTTACCATGCCAATCATTTTGAATCTAGTTTGTATTCTATTTTTGTTCGGCCATCATCCATTTGCGATTCGGATAAAATTCTATATACATCATTTTTTATATATACTTTCAAAAGCACAACAAATAATTCTGCTCCTTTATATATATAATATGATTTACAAATACAATGATCTCAAAATCATAAGGTTGAATTCAAAAAAGAATTAAACCAAATTATGTTCTACTAAAAGGTATGGATCAGTAATATCTACATATTAAATAACATAGATGCGCGTGAATTCATATGAGTATGCATGTTTGATAGATCAATTTTGTTTCGAGTATGAATTACATGTATCATCATCTCGGATTCAAATATTCGAATCCCTTTAATGTTGCCTCCTCTCACGCCCATCTCTCTGGCATGCTCCTTCATGTAGGTATCATTCTGTTTTCTCTAGCTCACTTGCATGCTCACTTCATGTTTCTCCTAGCTTTGCAAACATGGTCTCTCGACGTCTCCCTTGAGAAGTGTCACACTCTCCCTATCATTATACATTACATGGTTTTCATTATCTCGCACGTCTGTACCGTTCTCTGGTATCACTAGGTACCTAAGGTTTCTTTTAAAAGATATTTAGGAACCGTTTGCGATGGACCAGAAAATTTCTCGTTCATTTAAAAATTATCTACAACATCACACATAGTTGTTTTCTAGGAACCGTTTGCGATGAAAATATCTGGGTCTATTTAAGTCTCCCTCCTAAAGCTTCGTCATCTCGTCTGCTCCAGAGCCGGCATCCCCCGAATCCATGAATCTCGATCCCCATTCCCGCACCCCCTTCTTGCAAAGATGACACCGGAAGCTCTCCGTGCGCCGTGGCACTGTTGCCATACCGGCCCTCACATCAGCACCACAGGATCGAATCCTGTACCCACGACGGCTTGTGTACGGCCCAGAGGCAGCAGGTCCCACCAGTCAGTAAGACCCTAGGAGACGGCAAGAGGACCACCAGTCGGACCCGTCGGGAGTCGGCCCCGGGGAGTCGGCCGAGCCCTCCCCCGGGGCCCACACACCATTAATCAAGATGTGATGGAGAGTGGCAATAGTGATCGCCCGCCAGGCGGCGGGGCTGTTGCCACGACCCCATGATCAAGCCCGCATCATCGGAAGCACAGCTACAGTAATCAGTAGCCGGCAAGACCCGCCCGCGGCGGACGCGGCCTGTTGGCTCCGTACCAGGCCAGTCGACGGGGCCCGCTAGTCGGCAGGCCCCAGCGGTCGGCAAGGAAGACGGAGGCCAGAGGCACTGACGGCTGCGCCCGCGTCCAGCCGGATTACCATTGTACCCCTGGGGGGGTAGGCCTATATAAACCCCCCAGGGCACCCATGCAAAGGGTTGGAACCCATTAGCTCTAGACCAGATCATATAGAAGGGAGAGAGCTAGCCTTGCCCTCTCCTACCTCCAGGACATAGCTCAAGGAGCAACCGTGTAAACACTTTGCCGTAGTGATCATGCGGAGACCCCGCAGAGCAGCAGCAGGGGTATTATCTCCCTGGAGAGCCCTGAAGCTGGGATAGATTCGTCGGCGTGCATGTCTTCGCCTCATCCCGTTTCCAGGCACCGGCGACGTTCTACTCGCCCCCACCATGATAAGCCATCCTTTGGCATATGTCGCACCTAACCCCCGACAGTGTGACTCCTATCGGGATTTGTCGGCACATCGGGTGGCTTTGCTGGTCTTGTTTTACCATTATCGAAATGTCTTGTAACCGGGATTCCGAGTATGGTCGGGTCTTCCTAGGAGAAGGAATATCCTTCGCTGACCATGAGAGCTTGTGATGGGCTTAGTTGGGACACCCTTGTAGGGTTTTGAACTTTTGAAAGTCGTGCCCGCGGGTATGGGCAGATGGTAATTTGTTAATATCCGGTTGTAGAGAACTTGACACTTAACTTAATGAAAATGCATCAACCGCGTGTGTAGCCATGATGGTCACTTTTCGGCAGAGTCCGAGAAGAGAACACAGTCTCGTGTTATGCTTGAACGTAAGTAGCTTTGGGATCACTTCTTTATCACTTATAGCTTCTCGACTGTGCGTTGCTTCTCTTCTCACTCTCATTTGCGTATGTTAGCCACCATATATGCTAGTGCTTGCTGCAGCTCCACCTCACTACCCTTTTTGACCCTTAAGCTTAAAGAGTCTTGATCTCGCGGGTGTGAGATTGCTGAGTCCCCGTGACTCACATATACTTCCAAACGAGATGACGAGGTGGTGCTCTTCGGCACAAGCACTAGACACTGCTAGATCTCTTCGGCACAACGCACGAGAATATATGGAAAGTGCTCTTCAAGGCCGACGAGATGCCACCGCCTACAACCGAGGATCGTGGGCTTAGCTCAAAGGGCCAAGCCAATTCGGTAAGTTCTTTCACGCTCTCAATGCATAATCTTTACTAGCGTATTGTGAGAAAGAAGTCTAAGCTCTCCTATCAATTTTTTCCTTAGGCTTGGACCGACATAGCGAGGTGGATTAACTGTCCATCCCCGCTACCCGAAGACAAAGAGACCCCACTCCTGACTAAGATGTGGTTCCCGGCGCCTTATGACATGCCAAAGAAGAAGACCAAGAAGACGGCCAAGGGGACCAGGAGTGGCCTTCATCGAAAGGATACTTCGGAACTGTCGTCCGAAGATGAGACTGACCCATCGGTGGCCGAAGACGACGACGAGGAGGAGGAAGAAGACAACTCCCCCCTGAGGGGGGAAGGAAGAAAAGGGTGGCCTTCACGAACCTGGAGGCCAAGGCACCCAAGAGGGGGAAGGGCTCCCTCGCGGATAACTTCGCGTGGGTTGTCGATAGCAGTCTGGAACGAAAGCCCCGGACCAAGCATCGGGTCGCTTCATAAGTTCCAAAGACCTTATGCTCGTCCAAATGTATGGCCCTTCCCATTTGCCATATTTATATGTTTAATTTATGTTATTGCAGTCCGGCCCGCGACAGTTCTCCGCAATCCTCGATAGAGGGCTCGCTAGACTCAAAGGAGATGGCTAGCATGTCACCGCCACCTGCTCACTCTACCACGCCCAAACGCGATGACGAGGTGGTGCCCCAAAGGGACTTTCCCGACCAAGGGGAGGCTCCGTAGATCGTCAGGGCAGCATCCAAGGATGACTCCACGGCCGCCGGATACATGGGGGAAGAAGCCCCCATGGGGACTGATGGTGGGGGCCGAGTTCCATTCGGCCCTCAGCCAGATATCATTCCGGAGACCTGCACGACTCCGGAGTCCAGACAATGGCTTTCTCCGAAAGGAGGGGGTGTGCCTGTTCCGCTGGTGACCTCTGTCCGACCAGAGGCCCCGGATGATCTGCTCGAAGCACTGCGAGGCGCTTCCATTGTAGATGAACACCGTGTCTTTATGGGTACGATGATCGGAAAGGTTCAGTCTGCCAAATCAGGCTGACCGAAGCCTGCACTAGCCTTTTAACATGCTTTGAGGTAATAATAATTGTAGAAAGAATATCACAGCATAGACAGTAGCCCCTAATGCTCTGTTCAGTGTTCGGAAAGAAAAGTCGAACAGAGGATCAAAACAATTTTTGCAGGAGTTTAACATATGATGTCTATGTAAATAAGCAGGCATCGCTGCTGGCTGCTGCCGCTCATACTGCAGAGGTCTCCAAACTGAAGCGGAGCTTGGAGCGGGACGAGGAAGAGCTCAGCCTTGTGAAGAAGCAGCTGGAGGACAGCCAAGGTATGCAGTAGCCTGTGCGTGTATGTTAGGAAGGATGAATGCTTCATGCTGACTAAAGTGTCATGGACTATGCTAGGGGCCACGACCGAGGTGGAGGCCCTCAAGAAGGCATTAGCCGAGGCCGAGGACAAAGCGGCCAAGGAACATGTTGTATGCAAAAATCACGAGGCCCCGGTCAGCGAGGTTCAGCAAGAGCTTCAGGATGCCGTTAAGAAGTACGAGTCCCTGGAGCGTGATTATAAGACGCAGGTGTCCGAACTTGAGGAGGCCCGCCAGAGCTCACAAGAGGCTCGAGCAGAGGCCCAGAGCGCCTTTCAGGAACTCTAGGCGGCTAAGAAGATTCCGGCGGGTAGGGATTTCATTATGCAAAGCAAGTCTGTGAAGGAAACGCTCCTTTTACTTACCCGAATTTGGTGCTCTACAGGGGCGTTTACGGATTTTCCATGCAGCGTATTCGATGCTGTTGAATTCTATCGAGCCGAGGAAGGGAGTTCGACGGAGAAGCTGTTTTGGTCTCAATATATTGGACCAGAACATCTGGTATCCTTCCGCGACATGCTGAATCAGTTGGTCGAGATGCACAAGGCGGCCGAGCTGGCCATGAGGGACCTGATAGTCCGGCTATGGCCTCCCGCGCCGGTACCCAGCAGCTACTTCGGTCTTGTGAATCGACTTGTTATTGCCTGCCCGCGGCTTGAGGTCGTAAAGCGGTCGGTCTATATTGAAGTTGCCTAGATGGCCTTTGCTCGCTACAATATGTGCTGGGCGAAGATGGATGCCGTCGAGCTGACCAAGGGGCCGCCGAAGGGCAAGGAGCACCATACACCCGAGCGCTATTTTGTGGATGTCATAGAGGGGTCTCGTATTGTAGCCACGCAGTGCGGGCAGGACATTATTTTCGAGTGAATACACTCGTATTTTGTCTTGTATGATGACAACAAATCAGCTTTGTAATATAATTTATGTTTTGATTGTGTCCTCCTGTGCGGCCGTGTTGTATGAAATCTGAGGGTTGGCCCATCGTCGGCTTGTGCCCTCACGTAGGTAGTACGGAGGTGTTGGGGATTGTATCTAAACAATCTTGATCCAATTATATGGTCCTTGACGGAGTTATTTAGCGCAACGAACCAGGCAACCAGACTATACGGCTTGAACACCCTCACTTAGCCATAGGAGTTTTATAATAAAACATAGATGCGGCCCCTGGTATATGAACCAGAGTGCTGTCAGCGTCTGATTGGGAAGTACGATCCTTCGAGAAATGCGGAAAAACCTCCAACGATTTGAGACCTCCGAACAGCTGACCGGCTCTCGCCACATCATGACAGTCAGTTTTCGGCTTTCTCAACTAAGGTGTTCATCCGGTTTAGACCAGGGCACAGTCGTAGTAGTTCTCCCTTTACTACCCTAGCCGATGTAGCGGAACGTAGGGTAGCAAGCACAGGAGCCGGGCAACACAACTATTGAGCAAAGACATGATTCAGAGCCAATGCATATAATGGTAAATTCGGGGTGCTAAACTATACTTATAAGAAGTGTTCGGACTTTTGTTGTCGTAATGTGGGGTTCTATAAAGCCCCTGGCAAACATCAAAACGTACCAAAGTGTATGGGTGCTACCTGATGGAGTTATCGACAGGGAAACTGAAAAAAAGAAAAGAGAGAAAGAAAACAGAAAAGATGTAAAGGTAAAAAGCTGGGGTCCTACAGCTCCAGCTACAAAGTGTTTTCATTGCAATGAAATTAGTACGTCAAGGCGAATTGATACAATTAGTGCAATAAGCAACATGCAATTTAACATGCCGAAACCTAGGGAGAGATGCATGTGGGTCCTGGAAGACAAGTAGATTTATCGTTAACGGAATCACCTAAAAAGTCCTCGTATGTCTGCGCTTCTCGCCATCTTGGTGTATTTATCCTTCAAGAGGACCAATAACCAGACCACCCGATGGAGCTTGTAGGATTAAAACCTGTAAGAAAACAAGCAGAAGTGAAAGTATGTGTGTATCCGATGTCGGTTGAGCCGTGCCGTGGATCACAAGCTAGCTATGACTCCGTCGATGCCCATGGAATTTTGAGTGCGTAGTTATGTATGCGCGGCATGCATGCCACCGCTTGATCGGGACTTAGATGGAGGCCGGATTTCTAGTCGAGCTCCTGACGAGCCAAGCTCTCCTACTGCAGAGTAGTTCGGACCCTCTTAAGGGTGTCGAGGGCTCGGCAGCCGAATGAAGGTTCTGCTTGAGAAGGCCGCTGTACTTCTGTTGCTAGGGCAGCTGTGTGCTCTTCTGTACGGAGATAGCGTTCTGGATTGCCATTGACTGTTATGACACTACTTGGGCCGGGCATCTTGAGCTTGAGATGAGCATAATGTGCCAATGCGTTGAATAGAGCAAATGTAGTTCGTCCGAGCAGTGCATGATAGCCGCTGCAGAATGGGACAGAATCAAAGACTAACTCCTCGCTTCGGATGTTGTACGAAGATCCGAAGACAATATCTAATGTGATTGAGCCCGTACTACGGGCCTCTACGCCTGGAATGAATCCTTTAAAGGTGGTCTTTGTAGGCTTGATCCTTGATGGGTCAATGCCCATTTTTCGCACTATATCCTGATAGAGCAGATTGAGGCTGCTACTGTCGTCCATAAGGACACGAGTCAGGTGGAACCCATCAATTATTGGGTCTAAGACCAGTGCGACTGAGCCTCCGTGATGGATACTGGTCGGGTGATCCCGGCGATCAAAAGTGATCGGGCATGACGACCATGGATTGAATTTTGGGGCGACTGGCTCTATCGCGTAGACGTCCCTAAGCGCACACTTGCGCTCCCTCTTGGGGGTGTGGGTAGCATATGTCATGTTCACCGTTTTGACCTGAGGGGGACACTTCTTCTGTCCCCCTTCTGTCCCCCTTTGTTTAGTTGTCGTGGCTCTTCATCATCATCCTTGCTTTGCGATCCCTTTTGCCTGTTCTCGGCGTTTAATTTGCCGTCCTGTTTGAGAACCCAACACTCTCTATTTGTATGATTAGGAGGCTTGTCAGGGGTGCCGTGAATCTGGCATGGACAATCAAGTATGCGGTCCAAGATGGATGGGCCTAAATTGTTCTTTTGGAATGGCTTCTTCCGCTGACCAGACTTAGAGCCACTAAATTCAGGGTTGACCGCCGTATCCTCGGTGTTGTCACTGTTGTTTCGGCGCTTGTATCTATTGCGTCGGGACTTGTCTTTGTTGCTTTTAACTTCAGGCGTGTTGGCATGGCTTGCATTGTTTTTTCTACGGGCCAACCAACTATCCTTGCCCGCACAAAAGCGGGTCATGAGTGCCATGAGGGCCGCCATGGATTTTGGCTTTTCTTGGCCGAGGTGGCGAGCGAGCCATTCGTTGCGAATGCTATGCTTGAAAGCAGCTAGAGCTTCAGCGTCTGGACAGTCGACAATTTGGTTCTTTTTAGTTAAGAACCTTGTCCAGAATTTCCTGGCGGACTCTCCGGGCTGTTGAACTATATGGCTTAAGTCATCAGCGTCCGGAGGTCGAACATATGTACCCTAGAAGTTGTCGAGGAAAGCCTCTTCCAAGTCCTCCCAGCTGCAAATGGAATTTTCTGGCAGACTGTTTAGCCAATGCCGAGCTAGCCCTTTGAGTTTTAGAGGGAGGTATTTTATGGCGTGGAGGTCATCTCCGTGGGCCATATGGATGTGGAGAATGAAGTCCTCGATCCACACCGCAGGGTCCGTGGTTCCATCATATGATTCTATGTTCACAGGCTTGAATCCTTCTTGGAATTCGTGATCCAGGACCTCATCAGTGAAGCAACGAGGGTGTGCGGGGCCTCTATATCGGGCCGTATTGTGGCATAGTTCTGATAGAGTCTGTCTACGGTGTTCAGCCCGCACATGACTGTGTTTGTCGCGACCGAATAGGTGGTCTTGTCGCGTCTCGAGGCGCGTCCTCGCGATCCATAGATTGATCTGGTATGTCCTGCTTTATTGTTCAGGTTCTGCCAGAGGTCATATGTATGGTCGTGGGCTAATTTACCTCTACCTGAGTAATGAGGCAGGGAGGGCTGGTGTTTGGCATGAGTTGCCGTTTTGTCCTAACCACGTGGTGGTCGGTCGGCCGTATTGTGCGATGGTGGTAGGTACTCTGGCGCCTCCTCATCGAACTGAGGTAGCAATTTGCGCTTTGGGTAGCTTTTGGTTGGGCGGTTGAGGCCGTATTCTTCGGCTGCTAGGACATCAGTCCATTTATCATTGAGCAGATCTTGGTCAGCTTGAAGCTGGTGCTGCTTCTTTTTCGGGATCCTTGCCGTGGCTATTAGCTGGCGCTTGAAGCAATCCTGCTCAAGAGGTTCCTCGGGCACGATGAAGTCTTCAGTGCCGAGGCTCACCTCATCTTCGGAGAGCGGAAGGTAATTATTGTCCTCCGAATCTTTGTGTGTGGACTGCTTAACAGGGCTAACCTGCTCATCTTCCCGTTCATCTTGTTTGTTTGCTTTATCAACGGGGTCTTCGTTGTCTTTGGCACCTTCCAGAGTGTCATCTTCTCCTGTGCCGGTGTTGCTATCTTTACTACGGCATGACTTAGGGTGACACCGCTGACGCCGACGCTTGGACTGTATTTCGGAAGGTTTATCCTCAACTGGGTCTTCCTTATCGTCGTCGTTGTCCTCGTTTGGTCCATCCACAATGTATACGTCATTCGAGGAAGTGGTTGTCCAGCATCGGTGAACGGCGGGTTCTGGGACTCTTCTTCTCCGGCATCGTCGTCCATACCATCGATGTCCTCGGAGTCATAATCAAGTTCATCGGTCAAATCCTCGATCGTGGCTATAAAGTGGGTGGTGGGTGGGAAGTAAAATTCTCCATCGTCAGCCCCTAGTTTGAGCCGGATATAGTTTGGCTGAGAGTCCACCGCCAAGGACATGTTTTTAATGAGTTTAGAACATCGCCCAAAGGCGAGTGCTGGAAGATGTTTGCGGCGCTGAATTTGAAGATCGATAAATGATCAAGCTCGGCGTCCTCGGGCTTGCGCGGTTCAGAAGCTACGGCCGGAGACGAGTCCGGTGTTCCTGAGGCATAGGCATCGTGTGAGACCAGGTCCATGTGCGGCTCCAACACCGTGGAATCTGCGGCCTCCGAGGTGGGGTTAGTCCTCCCTTCTTTGGATGGCGCGGCCTGCTCCGGCTCTATGGCCGAAGCAGTTACATGAGCGATCTCCTGGATACGGCCCGATGATAGATTTAGGTTATGATCATCGGGGTGACCGGGAGCGGCTGCCGCGGTATCGAATCCGGCGAAGATCAAGTCTCCACGGATGTCCACGGCGTAGTTCAAGCTCCCGAATCTGACCTGATGGGCAGGGGCATAGCTTTCGATCTGCTCCATATGACCAAACGAGTTGGCCCGCAGTGCGAAGCCGCCGAACACGAAGATCTGTGCGGGGAGGAAAGTTTCTCTGCAGACAGCATCATTATTAACAACTAAAGGGGCCATCAAACCATTCAGTGGCAGCACAAAGGAACTCTCCATGAAAGCACCAATGTCGGTGTCAAAAACGGCGGATCTCGGGTAGGGGGTCCCGAACTGTGCGTCTAAGGTTGATGGTAATATGAGACAGGGGACACGATGTTTACCCAGGATCGGGCCATCTCTATGGAGGTAATACCCTACTTCCTGCTTTATTGATCTTGATGAATATGAGTATTACAAGAGTTGATCTACCACGAGATCGTAATGGCTAAACCCTAGAAGTCTAGCATGTATGACTATGGTATTGAGTATATACTTTCCGGACTACACCCTCCAGTTTATATAGACACCGGGGGGCTCTAGGGTTACATAGAGTCGGTTACATAAGATGGAATCTTCATAGTTGTTCGCCAAGGTGAGTCCCATCCGGACACGGGTACAGTCTTCGGTCTTCATATCTTCACAACCCATCAGTCCGGCCCATAGATAACAGGCCAGACGTCCGAGGACCCCTTAGTCCAGGACTCCCTCAATTTACCCGGGGAAATTTCCAGCAAAATTTGAACTATCAAACTCATCCCATGCGCGTAAAGCAAAAGAATCATTTGCGATGCACACAATCGTTCAAAGTGAATGGCCTGGCGGCACCACGTGCAAAGTTTCCCTCCACATTTCCAAAATTCTGGCCTAACGGCAAAATTTCTACTCCCGCCCCTCCCCCCTCCCCCACCCCCTTTTCTCCTGACCACAAGTCACATTTCCCCTATTTCCTCCATCCTTCATTCCTTCCTAAGCTATACCCGCTTCCTCTCTCTCGCTGTCTCGCATCCTACCGCTAAGGTCGCCATGGTCTTCTTCAAAGACATGTCCAGCAGTTCATCCTCCGGTGATGACTCCTTCACCACCCAGGTATGCCTCTCTTCTGTCTCTCTCGGGCTATGACTTGGAATGAAGGATTTTTACCCGGCGGTCGATTTGAGTCATTTCTTCCTCTTGTAGCTCCCTAGGACCATTAGTGGCAACGAATGGAGCGGGGTGGCTGAAGATCTATCTGCTCGTTGTCACCATCAATCTCCATGCGTGAAGCTAGTTGCGTTTGAATCTGTGGACAGTGGGAGGAAGTTTATGGCATGTGTAGAGAAGGTTAGACCCTCTTTTGATGTTACGAATCATTTATTAGATGTGATCAGACACTGTCACGGTCCCAACCCAGTCATACCACACCTTCAACCAAACACATCCTAAGACAGTGTCACAGTTTGTTCCTAGTATCTAAAATTGTTGCCATCTCATCAACGGTGCCATTAGAAAATTATTTGGCACCGCTTCAGCAGTTTGTGCAGCCAACTTTGGTCCACACATCCGAGCAGCCAAGTAGTAAAATACTAAATCTTTATGGCATGAAAGAACTGGGCATCAGATCAACTAGGTGCTCCGGAGTGTGGGTCCCTGATTTTTTTTCCGCTGCATCGACTCGCCAGTGGAGGGCACTGGTGTGAGATGTAGCAACAGTTGTCTTTACACCAGTTTTGGCATATATAGTGGACGGCCTTAGTGCAATTAGTTCTATGTTACTAAATTTGTGCATGTACGCACATGTTAGTATCAATTTGTTGTCATCCAAACACTATCACTATGTTGTTGCATTTATATTTACCTTCCTCATAAAATGTTCAATTTGTTATTTATTGTACATGAGTAAGACTTGTAGTGTTGTTGTAGTTAATTATAGCTTCTGATGTTCTAGAATTTGGTTGTTGTCTCAGTAGCAATTAATTCATTTGCACAATGATCTTTTTGAGAAGATATGTCATAATTAACATGTTTCTTCAGTTTTTCAAAATAAGCATTGGTGATTTTATATGTTGCTATAAAACCATTTCCCCTACAATTGTTACTGATCTAGTTTTAAATATTATAGGATGAACGGAAATGTTCTTACTTGGAGTGGGTTGATCAAGAGTGGCCACAGTCTTTGAAGATGTGCCTAGCAAAGCTATGGAGCATGTATGAGGAAGATAATAGATGTAGGCTTAGAGAAAGTGTTGTCAACACTGAAGAATATTGGAAGATGCGGTATAAAAATAGGAAGGTGGAGAATGAGCTCACATTTTTTATAGTAGACTTTACTAAGATGGTGTTGGCGAAGGAGAAGTCACTTTCCCAGTTGGCCAGTGCAAAACAGGTTCTTACTGAACTGAAAGCAGAGGTGGATAAGACGAGCCTGGATGATCTCGATTAGGGAAATGAATATATTGTTCTTATGAAGTTGGACTAGCTATATGTTGTACTGTTCTGTTTTCATGTAGCTATCGTACTATGATGTTATAATATATTTATGTGCCTGATAAGAAATTGGTAAATAGTTGTTCGATATGAAATGTGAGTTTGCATAATAATAGAATTATTAATTGTAAACTAATAAACCTGCTAAATGTGTCATGAAACTTTGCAAATAGTTTTAGCAGTAAAAGCGCTTGTGATGGATAGCCCAATGCCACACAGTTTTCTTCATCGAATCATGTGTGATGTAGTTGATAAAAGCAAACAGTTAACCAAGGCAGAGCATGTGTGATAGTTACACATTTCACACACGAGCCTGCTACCTCTTGAGCACTGCGTTTGTTTTCCCTTGAAGAGAAAGGGTGATGCAGCAAAGTAGCATAAGTATTTCCCTCAGTTTTTGAGAACCAAGGTATCAATCAGTAGGAGACTACACGCAAGTACCTCGTACCTACACAAACAAATAAGAACCTCGCAAGCAACGCGATAAAGGGGTTATCAATCCCTTCACGATCACTTACAAGAGTGATATCTGATAGAGATAATAATGATAAGATAAATATCTCTAGTATTTTTATGATATAGATTGAAAGTAAAGATTGCAAAATAAAATAGATGGCAAACTTATATCATAAAAGATAGACCCGGGGGCCATAGGTTTCACTAGTGGCTTCTCTCAAGATAGCATAAGTATTACGGTGGGTGAACAAATTACTATCGAGCAATTGATAGAAAAGTGCAAAATTATGAGAATATCTAGGCAGGATCATGTATATAGGCATCACGTCCACGACAAGTAGACCGAAACGATTCTGTATCTACTACTATTACTCCACACATCGACCGCTATCCAGCATGCATCTAGAGTATTAAGTTCATAAGAACAAAGTAACGCATTAGGCAAGATGGCATGATGTAGAGGGACAAACTCAAGCAATATGATATACACCCCATCTTTTTATCCTCGATGGCAAGAATACAATACGTGCCTTGCTGCCCCTGCTGTCACTGGCAAAGGACACCACAAGATTGAACCCAAAGCTAAGCACTTCTCCCATTGCAAGAAAGATCATTCTAGTAGGCCAAACCAAACTGATAATTGGAAGAGACTTCCAAATATAACAAATCATACATAAAAGATTTCGGAGAAGAATCAAATATTGTTCATAGATAAACTTGATCATAAACCCACAATTCATTAGATCTCGACAAACACACCGCAAAAAGAGTTACATCAAATAGATCTCCAAGAAGATCGAGGATAATATTGTATTGAGATCCAAAGAGAGAGAAGAAGCCATCTAGCTAATAACTATGGACCCGAAGGTCTATGGTAAACTACTTACACATCATCGAAGAGGCTATGGTGTTGATGTAGAAGCCCTTCGTGATTGATTCCCCCTCCGACAGAGCTCCGGAAAAGGCCCCAAGATGGGATCTCTTGGGTACAGAAGGTTGCGGCGGTGGAAATAGGGTTTCGTGGTGCTCCTCGATGTTTTCAGGGTATATGGAAATATATATAGGAGGAAGAAGTAGGTCGGTGGTGCTACGAGGGGCTCACGAGGGTGGGGGCGCGCCCAGGGGGGCAGGCGCGCCTCCCTGCCTTGTGGCCACCTAGTGTTTTCTTGACGTCTACTCCAAGTCCCCTGGATCACGTTTGTTCCAAAAATAACTTTCCCGAAGGTTTCGTTCCATTTGGATTCTGTTTGATATTCCTTTTCTCCGAAACACTGAAATAGGCAAAAAAAACAGCAATTTGCACTAGGAAGTGTGTAAATAAGCCCATTAACATCCAAAATAGATAATTTAATAGCAGGGAACAATCAAAAATTATAGATACGTCGGAGACGTATCAAGCATCCCCAAGATTAATTCCTGCTCGTCCTCGAGTAGGTAAATGATAAAAACAGAATTTTTCATTTGGAATGCTACCTAGCATAATTCTCAATGTAATTTTAATATTGACATGAATGTTCAGATCCGAAAGATTGAAGATATAAGTTTATTGTGGAACGAATGTTCAGATCCGAAAGATTCAAGATAAAAGTTTAATATTGACATTAAACTAATAATACTTCAAGCATACTAACAAAGCAATTATGTCTTCTCAAAAAAACATGGCCAAAGGAAGTTATCCCTACAAAATCATATAATCTGGCTATGCTCCATCTTCACCACACAAAATATTTAAATCACGCACAACCTCGATGACAAGCCAAGCAATTGTTTCATACTTTTGATGTTCTCAAACTTTTTCAATCTTCACGCAATATATGAGCGTGAGCCATGGTCATTGCACTATATGTGGAATAGAATGGTGGTTGTGGAGAAGACAAGAAGGGAGAAGATAGTCTCACAGCAACCAGGCATATCAACGAGCTATGGAGATGCCCATCAATGGATATCAATGTGAGTGAGTAGGGATTTCCATGCAACGGATGCACTAGAGCTATACGTGTATGAAAGCTGAAGAAAAGAAACTAAGTGGGTGTGCATCCAACTTGCTTGCTCACGAAGACCTAGGGCATTTTGAGGAAGCCCATCATTGGAGTTTACAAGCCAAGTTATATAATGTAAAATTCCCACTAGTATATGAAAGTTACAACATAGGAGACTCTCTATCATGAAGATCATGGTGCTACTTTGAAGCACAAGTGTGGTAAAAGGATCGTAACATTGTCCCTTCTCTCTTTTTCTCTCATTTTTTTATTTGGGCCTTTTCTCTTTTTTTAGTGGCCTCTTTTTTCTCTTTATTATTATTATTATTATTTTTCATCCGGAGTCTCATCCTGACTTGTGGGGGAATCATAGTCTCCATCATCCTTTCCTCACTTGGGACAATGCTCTAATAATGATAATCATCAAACTTTTATTTACTTACAACTCAATACTTAGAACAAAATATGACTCTATATGAATGTCTCCGGCGGTGTACCGAGATGTGCAATGACTCATGAGTGACATGTATGAAAGAATTATGAACGGTGGCTTTGCCACAAATACGATGTCAACTACACGATCATGCAAAGCAATATGAACATGATGTAACATGTCATAACAAAGGGAAAAGTGGTAAGTTGCATGGCAATATATCTCGGAATGGCTATGGAAGTGCCAATATAGGTAGGTATGGTGGCTGTTTTGAGGAAGGTATATGGTGGGTTTATGGTACCGGCGAAAGCTGCGGGGTACTAGAGAGGCTAGCAATGGTGGCAGGGTGAGAGTGTGTATAATCCATGGACTCAACATTAGTCATAAAGAACTCATATACTTATTGCAAAAATGTATTAGTTATCGAAACAAAGTACTACGCGCATGCTCCTAGGGGGATAGATTGGTAGGAAAAGACCATCGCTCATCCCCGATCGCCACTCGTAAGGAACACAATCAATAAATAAATCATGCTCCGACTTCATCACATAACGGTTCACCATACGTGCATGCTACGGGAATCACAAACTTTAGAACCAGTATTTCTGAAATTCACAACTACTCAACTAGCACAACTCTAATATTACCATCCTCATATCTAAAAACAATTATCAAGTATCAAACTTCTCATAGTATTCAATGCACTTTTTATGATAGTTTTTATTATACCAATCTTGGATGCCTATCATATTAGGACTACTTTTATAACCAAAGCAAATTACCATGCTGTTCTAAAGGACTCTCAAAATAATATAAGTTAAGCATGAGAGATCAATAATTTCTATAAAATAAAACCACCACCGTGCTCTAAAAGATACAAGTGAAGCACTAGAGCAAAATTATCTAGGTCAAAAGGTATAAGCGAAGCATATAGAGTCTTCTAATAAATTCCAATTCATGTGTGTCTCCCCCAAAAATGTGTACAACAAGCATGATTGTGGTAAAAAAAGCAAATACTCAAATCATACAAGCACTAGTAGAAAAAACCCCATTCGTCCCGGTTGATAAGGGCCTTTTGTCCCGGTTTGTGAACCGGGAGTAAAGGGTCGTTACTAATGCCCTAACCCTTTAGTCTCGGTTCTTACATGAACCGGGACAGATGGGCCTCCATGTGGCCGGTGCACCGAGCCCAGGAAGGAGGGCCTTTGGTCCCGGTTAGTGGCACCAACCGGGACCAATAGGCATCCACGCGTCAGCATTTCAGGGGCTGGGGTTTTTGTTTTTTTTAAGGGGGGGGGTTCAGGGTTTAATTTAGGTGTTTCATATATTGTGTTAGCTAGCTAATTAATAGAGAGAAGTGTCCTCTCTTATGTCCGTGTTTGGTCGACGCTATATATACGTATATATAGAGAGTACTAGACACGCTAGCTAGTAAGCAAATAAAGGAAACAGAAGATCATCGTGAACATATGCATACAGAGAGAAGTGATATCGACCACCTCTCCTTCTCCGAGAGATTGGTCGAATAACAAGTTCTCGTATATCTATCCGACACTACCGGCTACATATATACAATAATTATCTCTTACAATATAATCTCCTAATTATATATGAACACAGGGTCCACATAGTATTCTCCGTCTTCTGCGATCACGTGGTCAAGGAAGAATGCTGCCAATTCCTCTTGAATTGCTGGCATACGATCCGGCGCTAGGAGTTCATCCCGCATCCGAAACATCTAATTTGAACAAGGGGGTCAATACATACATACATACATATATATATATATATATATATATATATATATGAATAAATGAAACTCAACACAAATGATGGTAATAAAATAAAATTGTGAATAGAATTGCTTACGCACTTCATATTGTTCATCAGAGTACCCTCGTTCACAGGTCGTGTGGCGGATGTACTCGCAAATGTACTATCCACAGAAATCATTCCCTTGTTCCTGCCACAACCACTTTACAAGAAATAGAGGTCAATCAAACTGATAAGCAAGCATGCCAAATGGTATTGATGAGACTAGCGCTTGAATCACTAGAAGATGCGCGGAACATGTTACTATATTACTTACTTTCGGGTGTCTAAATTGCAGCTTCTTAGGCAGTCCCGGAGCTTTTTTGGTGAATTTTCTCCAAACCCTGGCAGACAAAAAAAACAATTACTTGATATATTAGGAAATGAACAAAGTTGCTGATAAGGTGGATAATGATCGATTTAACTTACTTCTCGAGCATTTGAGTCATGTCCGCATACTCCTGGGGATCTTTTTGTCTCGAGTCTAAGAGGGTTACTAGTCCTTGCTCAAGCTTAATCTTTAAGAGAATATAGTGGAAACTGCACATGCATGCATAACTCATCAATTACATTACTATAACCTGGACTAATAAGGGAAACCGGATATGCACAAGACAGTAACACTCACTTGAAGTTGTAAGGAAAGAGTATTATATCTTTGTTTTCATTTATTACCAACGATCGTAGCAAGTTGGCCTCGGTATCTTCGGCACGATATTTAACCTCAGTTGAGTCTATGAGATTTGTGTTAATGAACCCGATATCACCAATTTGTCTTTTCTTCAATTCGGCGATCTTCAATCTGCATAATATAGTGAGGATAATTATAAATACATACAATGAAAGAGCTGAACTATATAGAGAGACTTAATGACAGAAGTAGTACTACATACAGACAGTAGCAAGTGACCATTGCTCTATCGAGGGCCTTTCGATTGAAAAACTGGAAGAACTCCTCAAATCGAACATTCAACAGTTCAATTCCAATGAGGTCATGCTCCTCTCTAACTCTCAGCATCAAAGTATTCCTCCCCCAGACTCTCTGCTGGTTTTCATGTACCAATCATGGAATGTTCGCATCATCGTTGTTAGAGATCTTTAATCTTTGACGAGAGGCTTCCCGTACTCGTATTTGTGTTCCTCCACCTCTAAGAACTCATAATGTACATTGTCGGGCAGGTAATCTCTAAGATTGCTATAACTAGGCACCATCCTCGGATCATTAGTAGGCACCTTGAGCGGGGGGGCACGATTGGTTCGCTTGTTCGCCGAGCTGGGGAATTTTTTTCCCAGCTCGTTATTCTTTTAACCTTTGATTACTGACAGTACTTCCCGACCGCTCCGCTTCAACAAATGACTTTGCAATAATGCGGTCATAGTTGCCTTTCGGCGGAGACTTTGCTGGTTTTTCCAGGGCAGCCAGAGTGCGCTTCGCTTTCACCGGATCTACCTTCTCCTCCGGAGGTGGATGTTTCTTTGCTTTCACCCCTTCAAAGAAGTTCCTCACATCGGCTCGCGCGATCTTGGCATTCTCCTTCGGGGTCCTATCGTATAGAAGAACCGAATCTGTATTGCCTCCCGCCTCTGGCTATACTGCTAGACGCCGGCAGAGCAGACGGAGCGGCTGCAGCTGTCTTCTTTCCTTGCTTACGAGGCGGAGGAGAAGGACTACGACACGCCGGAGCAGCTAGAGCAGTGGCGGGTCTCTTCCGCCCTTGCTGACGAGGCAGAGAAGGAGGAGGCTAGCTGCTCAGGCGCGCTGACGCGGGCGGAAAAGGAGGCGGAATGCCACCACGCGCCGGAGAAGGAGGCTAAGTGCCCTGATCGCTCGCCGGAGGAGGAGGCGGAGGTGGATGCGGAGTGCCCTGACTCACCGGAGGAGGTGGAGGCGTCCAGTTCAGAAGCTTGATGAGCTCCTTCCGCCATAGGCATGGAGTCAATAGACAAGAACCTAGCCGAGTCTTCCCTTCACCGGTAGGGTAGTCAAGCTAGAGGTCCTCAAATCCCTCCATTATTTCGTCCACCGTCACCTTGGCATATCCTTCTGGAATCGGAATACAGTGAAAAGTTGCATCGGGTTCAGTAGGTCGAATAGAGCCGACAGCCGCCTTGATTTTTAAGTTCTGCCATTGCGTCATAGGGTGGCAATGTTGAAACTCCGTGATAGCACCCACGAGGTAGCTAGCAGGAGCCGTCAAGACATGCTCCGGCTGAAGCAGCTTGGTGGAAGCCACGCTGCTTCTCCGCTGAGATGGCGGGGTCGCTTCAGCAGTAGTTTCGGCAGGTCGCTTGCTGCGAGCTACTTCTCGTTCATCTAGCGCTTCAACCCTTTCGTGCAGCGTCTGAATTTGGGCATGCTCCACTTTTTTCCTCCTCTCCTAGCATTTGTAACCGCCTGCGTCCGGAAAACCAGCCTTCCACGGAACGGAGCCTGGCGTGCCTCGTGTCCGTCCAGGGTGCTTAGGATTCCCGAGGGCCATTGTGAGCTCGTCGTTCTCTCTGTCTGGAACGAATGTCCCTTGCTGCGCTGCATCGATATAGTGCTATAGCTTCTTGACTGGTATGTTCATTTGCTCGTCCGTCCAAACACATTTCCCTGATACAGGGTCCCAGGTTCCGCTAGTCCCGAAGGACCAAGTCCGGCAACAGTCTAGCCAGTTCATTGTCTCTGGTTCGATCCCTTTATCAAGCAGATCATTCTCAGCCTTGGCCCAATTAGGTCGGGCTTTAAGGTAGCCACCTGACCCCGTGCGATGGTGAAGCTTCTTCTTTGCAGCATTTTTCTTGTTTGTCGCCGACATCTTCTTACTCTTTTCTGATGTCTTGTAGGCCACAAATGCGGGCCAATGATCTGTGATCTTCTCATATCTGCCGATGAATTCTCGTGTCTCTTCTTGGTCGACAAACATTTTCAGCTCATTCTTCCACCTTCTGAATAGGTCTGCCATCTTCTTAAGAGCATGAGACTTGATTAATTGCTCTTTAACTAGCTTCTCTGGATCCTCCTCGGGCGGTAGGGTGAAATTTGCCTTCCTCTCAGTCCAAAGATGATCTTTCTGCATATAATTGACATAAGAGACCTCAGGGTCTTCGTTCTTAGACTAACACCATTGCTGGATGCTAATCCGGATCTTGTCCCTAACAAGAACCCCACACTGAGCAGCAAATGCTTCCTTTGTCCGGATGGGTTCAATCGGCATGCCATCGCGCGCGATTGCTATGATCTCAAACCTTTCATCCGAGCGCAACTTTTTCTTCGGGCCTCGTCTCTTTACCGAAGTTGTGCTCGATCCGGAGGGCTAGAAAAAAGAAGAATTAGATGAGAGTTAATTAATATGTGTATATACCAAAACAATGAATGCATCAATTAGCTAGTCATCACAGGCTTAACTAATATATTTACCTGGCTGGACTATGTTCGTTCACCGGAGCCATCACCACGGGCTCCTTCTTGCACCAGCATTGGGTAACCGGAGCCATCATAATTATGTCTTTCCTCCTCCATTCTTCGATCACCGTAGCCTGCTTCTTCTTCACTGTGTTCTGCTTCCAGACCATCATTGTCGTTAAGATACGACATGACATCACCTCCGGCTAAGATTATGTCCCCCAACACCTGTTCTTGTTCCTTGTCTCATCCGAACTCCATTGTTTCCGCAAATATTACAACATGGCAATTATTACACAAACATGACAACATGTGGATATATTAGTGGCAAACGTAGACCTAGCTTATACCGGGTTTGGGGTGGCCTCGGCAACGCTTCAAGGGTAGGGGCGCGGCGGGAGGGGGTAGGAGACCGACATCGTTTTTTTCTAGGGTTTGGGTGTCCTCGAGAGTTTTGGTCGAGCGAGAGGGCCGGGGGGTGCTCCCGCGGTATAAGTTATCACGGTCGAAGTTATCCGGGAGGGGGTTATATCGACAACACGACATACATACATCGGAAAATAATGTTATCGTGGAGGGGGTAGGTCGAACCCCCCCCCACTCGTGTTGAAGTTATCGGGACACGGGGTATATCGACAACGACATATCCGATAAAAAATAAGAAGACAAAGAAGAAATAAAAAGAGGAGAAGAAGATATTAATAGAGGAGAAGATTGAAGAAAAAAAGAAGAAGAAAAAGAGGAGAAGAAGAAAGAAATAGAGGAGAAGAAGAGAAAATAGAATATTCTATTTTCTCTTCTTCCCATCTATTCCTTTCTTCTTCATCTCTTATTTTTCTTCTTTTTTCTTCTTCTTATTTATTTCTCCTCTTCTTCCTCTCCTCTTCTTCTCCTTTCTTCCTCTTCTTATTTCCCTTTTTCCTCTCATTCTTTTTCTTCTTCTTCCTTTCCTAGCTAGATATATAAAACTTTTCTAAAAAGGTAACTTTTGCATACATACATGGGAAAATAATATTATCGGGGAGGGGGTAGGTCGACCCCCCCCCCTCGTGTTGAAGTTATCGGGACATGGGGTATACCAACGATGACAGACCCGATAAAACATAAGAAAACAAAGAAGAAATAAAAAGAGGAGAGGAAGAAAGGAACAGAGGAGAAGAACGAAGAAAACAATGAAGAAGAAAAAAGAGAAGAAGAAGAAAGGAATAGAGGAGAAGAAGAAAAAATAGAATATTTTCTATTTTTTCTTCTTCTCCTCTATTCCTATCTTCTTCTCCTCTTCTTTTTCTTCTTTTTTCCTCTTCTTATTTATTTCTCCTCTTCTTCCTCTCCTCTTCTGCTCCTTTCTTCCTCTTATTATTTTCCTTTTTCCTCTCCTACTTTTTCTTCTTCTTCCTTCTTTCTAGCTAGATATATAAAACTTTTCTAAAAATGTAACTTTTGCATATATAAAACTTTTTCTTCTTCTTCCTTCTTCCTTCTCTTCCTTCTCCCTAAATATATAAAAAAATTCTAAAAATGAAACTAAACTAAAATTAATGTACTAAATCAGAGAACATTAATGTACTAAAATTAATGTATTTTTAAAACACCATGCATAATACAATTGAAAAAATACATACATACATACAAAAAACATGTAAAAAAATACATACATACATATATGAACATACATAAGAAATACATACATCTAAAAAATACATACATACATATATGAAATCTAAAAACATGTAAAAATAGCATATAACTAAAAAGCACGGCGGCGGTGGGGCCGGCAGGGTCGCGCGGTGCTCAAAGAGGGCGGCGTCGGGGCAGGCAGGGGCGAGCGGCGGGCGGCGTCGGGGCGAGCAGGGGCGCGCGGCGGGCGGTGCCGGGGTGAGCAGGGGCGCGGGTAGTGGCGGCGGCGACATCAGGGCAGTGGTGACGGCGAGGACGCAGGCGACGGTGAGGACGCGGGCGACGACGACGGCGAGGGCGCGTGGGACAGCGACGACATGGGCGGCGGACGGCATCGGGGCAGCCTGGCGGCATCGGGGCGGCAACTGCGAGATGACAAGTGAAATTTTCACTTGTGTTTGCTTATAGACCAAAGCCTTTAGTCCCAGTTGGTGCCACCAACGGGGACCAATGCCACCCTTTAGTCCCGGTTGGTGCCACCAACCAGGACCAAAGGTCATTTTCGGCAGCCCAAAGGGCAGGAAACAGAGACCTTTGGTCCCGGTTGGTGCCACCAACTGGGACCAAAGGCCTTGCGCTGCCCGCGGCCAAAAGTTTAGTCCCACCTTGCTAGTTGAGAGGGGCTCGGAGTGGTTTATAAGCCCCACTGCGGCTGCCCTCTCGAGCTCCTCTCAAATGCAGGCTTACGGGCCTAATCTCACACTATGCTGTCTGTGGGCCTATTGGGTCTTCTGCAGGCCTGAATCCTGGCCCAGGTTGAGTTTCTAGTCATATTCAGGCCCTGGTGGCCCAATAGGTGGCAGCTTTTTTATGGTTTTTCCAGTTTTTTTGTTTTATTTTTTGCATTATTTGTTTTCTTTGTTTCTTGCTTTATTTTTTAATTCTTTTTTCTTTTAGGTCAGAAAAATTACAAACTTTGTCTTAGTGCCATTAGTTTTCAAATTTGAATAGTTAAATTTTGAATTCTTTGAAATTTGTGTGAATCACAAGTTTGTGATTAACTTTACTATAAAAATAGTTTTTTCCATTTTTTTGTTTTGTTTTTTGCATTATTTATTTTCTTTTGTTTTTTGCTTTTTTTTAATTCTTTTTTCTTTTTGGTCAGCAAAATTATAAACTTTCTGTTAGTGCCATTAGTTTTAAAAAATTTATAAACTTTCTATTAGTGCCATTAGTTTTCAAATTTGAATAGTTAAAATTTGAATTCTTTGAAATTTGTGTGAATCACAAGTTTGTGATTAACTTTACTATAAAAATAGTTTTTTCCAATTTTTTTGTTTTGTTTTTTGCATTATTTATTTTGTTTTGTTTTTTGCTTTAATTTTTAATTCTTTTTTGCTTTTAGGTTAGAAAAATTATAAACTTTCTGTTAGTGCTATTAGTTTTAGAAAAATTATAAACTTTCTGTTAGTGCCAAGTTTTCAAATTTGAATAGTTAAAATGTGAGTTCTTTGAAATTTGTGTGAATCACAAGTTTGTGATGAACTTTACTAAAAAATGAGCATAGATGCGCTTATAGAGAAAATTCAACCTAAATTCACAGTAAAATTCTATGAATTTCAGAGAAATTCACTCTGAATTTAGGTTAAATTTCCTATATAAGGGCATCTATTTTCACTTTTAGAGGAGCTCAACAAGGCAGAGAGGGAAGGGCTTATGAACCGGTGTGAGCCCCCTTCGGTTGGCGAGGTGGGACTAAACTCTGACCGGAACGAGGACCAACCCTTTAGTCTCGGTTTGTGGCACAAACCGGGACTAATGGTCATGGGCCAGGGGCGAGGAGCATTGGTCCCGGTTGGTGCCACGAACTGGGACCAATGCCCCCTTTAGTCCCGGTTGGTGGTACCAACCGGGACCAAAGGCCTTGTGCTGCCCCGCGTCAAAAGTTTAGTACCAGCTCGCTAGCTGAGAGAGCTCGAGAGTGGTTTATAAGCGCTGCTGCGCCCACCCTCTCAAGCTCCTCTCAATTGTAGGCTCTTGGGCCTAACCATACGATGTGTGCCTATGGGCCTATTGATCCACCTACGGGCCTAAATCCTGGCCCATGGTAGGGTTTCTAGTCGTATTTAGGCCGTGGGGGCCCAGTAGGTGGCACTTTTTTTTCTTTGTTGCTTTATTTATTTTATTTTGTTTCTACTTACAACAAAATACTTTTTGTTTTTATTTTTATTTATTTTATTAAAGTTTATTTTTAATTATTTGTCTTTTAGGTCAAAAAAATTATAAATTCTCTGTTAGTGCCATTAGTTTTCAAATTTGAATAGTAAAAATTTGAATAATGGTATTACGAGGGCCGAACCATAAGACATTAAAGCATTTCAAATGAACTCTGACAAAGTTGAAAGTTGGCATGGTATCATAATTTCACCCACATAGCATGTGCATGTACAAAATGGACAATGGTATCATACTCGTCTATTACAAAGTTGGCATGGTATCATCATAATAGTTGCGGGAGAAAGTCTTCACTTTTTCTTCGCTTGTGTCATTTGCTTATTGCGCCGTAACCATGGATAATCTTCATCGTTTATCAGGATGCTTGCGTCAGCCTGGACTTTGAAGGGAGGAATTTCATGAAACTTTTCATAATCTTCAGACATGTCTGTCTTGCCCTCCACTCCCACAATGTCCCTTTTTCCTGAAAGAACTATGTGGCACTTTGGCTCATCGTATGATGTATTCGCTTCCTTATCTTTTCTTTTTCTTGGTTTGGTAGACATGTCCTTCACATAGATAACCTGTGCCACATCATTGGCTAGGACGAACGGTTCGTCAGTGTACCCAAGATTTTTCAGATCCACTATTGTCATTCCGTACTGTGGGTCTACCTGTACCCCGCCTCCTGATAGATTGACCCATTTGCACTTAAACAAAGAGACCTTAAAATCAGGTCCGTAGTCAAGTTCCCATAGGTCCACTATGTAACCATAATATGTGTCCTTTCCCCTCTCGGTTGCTGCATTAAAGCGGACACCGCTGTTTTGGTTGGTGCTCTTTTGATCTTGGGCGATCGTGTAAAATGTATTCCCATTTATCTCGTATCCTTTGTATGTCAATACAGTCAAAGATGGTCCCCTGGACAACATGTACAGCTCATCACAAACAGTGTTGTCACCTCTGAGACGTGTTTCCAACCAACTGTTGAAAGTCCTGTTGTGTTCACATGTAATCAAGTCGTCGCACTGCTCCGGGTGTTTGGAGCGCAGACTGTTCTTGTGTTCATGGACGTACGGGGTCACCATGGTAGAGATCTGTAGAACTGTGTAGTGTGCTTGAGACCAAGAATATCCGTCCCTGCATTTTATTGAGTCCCCTCCCAGCGTGCCTTTTCCATTCAGTCTCCCCTCATACCACGATTTAGGGAGACCTGTCTTCTTAAGGCCAGGAATGAAGTCAACACAAAACCCAATGACATCCTGGAATTTATCCCACCCACCCACCACATGGAATACTCCCCGGAATTGGGAAACCTGGACATATGGGTCTCATGTATTTCAAACAACTACCAAACGATACCGTCCATCATTATAGTGCTATATTTCTCGTGGTGAAAAACAGGGTGACACCTTGCTGTGACAAAGAGATAATTAAAGCCTTCCAGTTCAACTACTAGGACGACGACCTCTCAAACGCCCTTGCTCACCGCCGAATTTAAAGCTTCACCGAACTATCGGACAGGGTGCGCAAGTATTGCAGCATGGAGGACACATGGAGGGCACAACAGATGAACATGGGGCCACCGCCCGCCACGCATCATGCAAGGTGTCGCTTTAAATGGGCTTACACAAGTTGGTCGCCGGAGCGTGAGCCTAACGAAAAGAAAACTAGGCCCAGATTAGTGCTAGATGAGTAACTGGATAAACCATGCCCAATACAATCAGTCTTGCACTCTTGCTAGAAGCAAACCCAACCCATAGACTTCGAGCCTGTTGGGTGGTAAGACAAGTGGCCAAATATAATGAGCCAATCTTGGTCCACACACCCCCAGATAAGTAGCCCTTGGCTTCATCATAGGACCACAATGTTCTTACAGTATACGAGACTTCCGCCTCGAACAATAAATGGAAAAAGGCTCTTCGAGAGCTCAGCCAGATATATCAAGTGATGGCTGCACAGCCATGGGTAGCCACGCATATCACCTTCCACAAGAAAGATGAGCCAGGCCCCCGTAACAACCATGCACTGGCCGCACTGGTCCTCGACCCCATTGTCGACAGATTCCGACTAACTAAAGTGCTAATGGATAGAGGCAGCGACCTCAACCCCATTTAAGAGGACACTCTGGATAAGATGCAATTCAACAGGTCTCACATCGCACGCAGTCATACCACATTCCGTGGTATAATACCCGGAAGGGAGGCACACTGCTTGGGACACATAACCCTGGACATTGTGTTCGGCACACCCGACAACTATAGATTGAAACCCTTGCTATTTCACGTTGTGCCCTTCTGTAGCAGATACCACGCCCTTTTAGGATGTGAGGCATTCTCAAGATTACAGGCCATACCACATTACGGGTATATGAAACTCAACATGCCAGGGCCCAACAGGGTGATCTCACTTAAAAGCGACCTGAGCAAAGCCTTGGGAGTCGAAAACAAGATGGCATCCCTCGCCCTAGAGGCACTATCTGAAGCCTTCGCGGGCGAAGAGTTGACAACGCTATGCACTACAGTCGACAGGGATGATGTGGTTCTCAGTAAATGAGAAAAATCCACATCATTCAAGCCAACTGATGAAATAATAAAATTTCAAGTGCACCCAATAGATCCCATCAAAATGGCATCCATAGGGGCATAGCAGGACCCCGCAGTCGACGAGGTGCTAAGGACATTCCTGCGTGAAAAATGGGAAATATTCGCCTTGCACCCATCAGATATGCCAGGAATCCCACGCAGGCTAGCAGAGCACAACCTCAACATTTTAAAAGGCTTCATGCCAGTGAGACAAACCATGCGCCGATTTTCTCAACCTAAATGGTAGGCTACGGGAGAAGAGCTTGCAAAATTGCTAGAGGCCGGATTTATACGTGAGATAAAGCACCCCGAATGGCTAGCAAATCTGGTTATTGTACCAAAGAAGGACAAGTCATGGCGGCTCTGTGTCAACTTTAAAGACCTTAACAAGGCATGTCCTAAGGACCCATTCCCCTTGCCCAGGATAGACCAGATCATCGACGCCACCGCCGGACACGATTCGTTGTGCTTCCTCGACGCATACTGCAGAGACCATCAAATTTAGATGACGGAGTCCGATCAGGTGGAAACCACATTCATCACCCCATACGGGCCTTTCTTCGTCAACACCATGTCGTTCGGGATAAAGAACGCAAGAGCCACATACCAGCGTATGATTCAAACATGCCATGAAAAACCAAATTGGCAAAATAGTCAAGGCATACATGGATGACGTGATTGTGAAAACCAAACACATCGACCAACTGATAGACGACCTACACCAAACCTTCGACAACTTGCGAGCCAACGATATACGGCTCAAGCCGGAGAAATGCATCTTCAGGGTCCTTGCGTGAAAGCTACTCACATAGAGGAATCGAAGCTAATGCGACAAAGATTAGAGCATTGAGTCAGCTCGCAATACCAACAGAGCTCAAGCATGTCCAGAAGCTAGCAGGATGCATGGCAGCCTTGAGCCGCTATATATCTCACCTCGGAGAAAAATCATTGCCACTCTACAAACTGCTTAAAAAGACAAAGAACTTCTAGTGGATAGAATAAGCAACCATGGCACTCGAGGAGATCAAAACACTCCTCGTCGGCAACCCTATCCTGGCCACACTCGGTGTCGGCAAACCCATGCTACTATACATTTCAGCCACCAATCAGGTGGTCAGCATAGTGCTCGTCGTGGAGCGAGAGTCGGAGGACCACAAGTTCCATGTCCAGAAGCAGGTATACTATGTGTCTGAGGTACTAACTCCATACAAATCACGGTACCCGCACTATCAAAAGATAGCCTACATGGTCTTTATGGCATCCCGAAAGCTGCGACATGACTTTCAAGAATGCTTAGTCACAGTGGCATCAGAGGCTCGCTTGAATGATATAATCAATAACAGGGACGCCACGGGCCGCATTGCTAAATGGGCCATCGAGCTCCTCCCCTTTGAGATAACATAAAAACCATGCCGAGCGACTAAATCTCAGGTGTTGGTCAATTTCATAGCCGCATAGACCGAGGCTGAACTACCACGGGAATACTCCACATAATCACACTAGACAATGTATTTCGATGGCTCAAAGATGTTACCCAGAATGGGTGCTGGGGTCATCCTAATTTCCCCCACAAACGACATTGTTCAGTGCGTCCTCTAGATAATGTACACGCACTCCAATAACGTAGCCGACTACAAAGAACTACTACATGGTCTTCGTATGGCCACGACAATGGGCGTATAACACCTCGAGGTAATGGGAGATTCAAACATGGCGATCTCTCAAGTCAACGGAGAATTCGACGCCAAAGACCCCAAGATGGCAACTTACAGAAAGGCGGTCCTTCGGATATCGGCCCGATTTGAGGGCCTAGAATTTCACCACGTCGCTAGAGATAGCAATCATGCAGCCGACATCCTCGCCCACATGCGCACCAAGCGTGACCCGGTTCCCAAAAACACCTTCCTCGAGCGGCTCTTTAAGCCCTTCGTGGTGTGGTAGGATGATGTCACCAATGCACTATCCAATGAGCCCTTTCACAATGCCTTGCCCGAAAAAATGAAAAAGACAATCACGTCATTGGCGGCTCGGCACTCGGGGAAACTCCTTCCGCTCACGAAGTAATAGCCGTAATCCCACCCTGGACAGAACCCCTGCTAGCCTACCTCACACAACATCAGCTTCCGGAGGATAAAACCAAAGCACGAGCATAGTTCAGCGCTCTAAAGCATAAAAGGTCCACGAGCGTGAACTCTATAAGAAGAGCACCACAGGAGTTTAGAAAGGTGCATCTCTGAAGAGGAGGGGCAGCAGATCTTGGTAGAGATACACGCAGGCATGGGCGGACACCATGCGATAGCTCGGGCTTTGGTCAGCAAGGCTTTCCAAGTAGGGGTTTTCTAGCCTACCGCCGTGAAGATGCCCGGACATTAGTCCAATATTGCATCGGATGCGAGCTGTTCGTAAATCAAAGCCACATGCCTCTTATAGCTCTTCGAACGATACCGATCCCATGGCCTTTTGCGGTCTGGGGTCTCGACATGGTCTGGCCACTCAAAGGGGGGCAAAAAAATGAAGTACCTATTGGTGATGGTCAACAAATTAACCAAGTGGATTGAGGCAAAACCCGTCACTTCGGCAGAATCTGGACCAGTCGTCCACTTCTTATCTAATGTCGTACACCGCTATGGTGTCCCCCACATCACAATTACAGATAATGGTACCAACTTCACCGCCCAGGAAGTTAAAGACATGTGTGGTCAAATGGGCATTAAGATTGATTATGCCTCGGTGTACCACCCACAGACCAACAGACAGGTCAAACGAGCCAATGGTCTCATTATGAGCGGCATCAAGCCCCGCCTAGGTCAATCCCTTGAACAATCAGATTGCCATTGGGTCAAGGAACTCCATTCCATACTATGGGGGCTATGCACTAGTCATATGGTCAACCGGATACACACCATTTTTCATGGTATATGGTGCGGAAGCAATTCTCCCATGCAACCTCATCCATGACGCGCCTAGAGTGCGCATGTACGAAGAAAAGGATGCTTAGCTTGATCCGCAGGATGATCTGGATGCTCTAGAAGAAGAACGGGACATAGCTTGAGCTCGGTCCGTGTTCTATCAACAGCAGGTGCGACGTTACCACAACTATGAAGTCCGGGCGAAGACATATAATGTGGGAGTCCTTGTCCTCCGACTCCCTGAGAAACATAAGAATGAACTATCACCTAAATGGGAGGAACCGTACATCATCGATGAAGTACTAATTGGAGGAGCATATATATCGTCTTCGCCACCGGTCCCATTACTGCCTCTAGCCGAACCCATGGTACACAGCCCGGCTATGGCGTTTTTATGCCTGAGCTTGACATACATCTTCACATTTTCCTTCTTTTATTTTCCTTATTTTTTTCGACATGGTGCTAGTTTCGGCTAAACCAAACCATACCAATCTCGTATTATATACTTCCTCCATCCCAAAATAAGTGACTCAACTTTGTGCTAACTTTAGTACAAAGTTAGTGCAAAGTTCTCACTTATTTTGGGACGAAGGGAGTACATCATTAAATGTAACACCCTGCTTCGCATGGGGGCTCACTCAGAAGATTCGAATAAAAGTTTAGATCACACTCATACTAATTGCATCCTTCTCACAAATGTTAAGCCAACGTATGCACTTGTTTGACTTAAGATCTTTTCCAAGATGGGTTGCCTAGCTCCTGTATTTACCCCTACGTTGTCGATTGTTCGGGTAGGGCATAAAGGGAGCACCTCTGCGATTGCTACGATCGGATCACCCGAGACCGTACCTTAGACGGGCGAAGCCGAAAGCTAGCGTTCTTATAGAATATAACAAGTCGTCCTAAGGGAAGTGAATATACTCTCGAGCTTACTGCCATGTTTTTTTAAAACCATTGGTGTCCATTGATCCTACGTATCCGGACTATAACTTTACCCAATGAGAGGAACCCTTGGAAGAACTATTTTCATCGGATGATGCTTCTTATGTTAAAAGTAATATAACATAGCCCTCCGCACATGTTTCGTTTGTTATAACCAGATGGCTGGATTGCCTGGTCCCCAAATTGTCGCCTTGTTTTCCATGACACACAGTACGGAACACTCCCAGATCTCTGATCAGGGAGGCATAAGCCGATGGCCGGTTAAGACAACATTCTTTCAAAATATAATAATAAGAACGCAGATTGGGCACGGTCAACGTAAAGTACATAGATACATAAAATTGACAAGATTACTAATTCTAGACATTGTCTATCAACTGCTCTAAGGCACAATCCTTTTGAGAATAGTGAGCGGCTTGCATCACTTAGTCATACACCAAGCTCAGTGGTATCTCTTGGCTATCAGGGCCCACGGGACCAACCCGGGCCATATGCACCGGGTCTAGCTTGGTGAACTGGGTGTTCACCATAGCCCACACATCGTGCGCTCCTTCTCGACAGGCCGAGATCTTCCATAATTTGAACATTCACCAAACCCCTTTAAAGCGACTGGACAGTTTGGCCATACTCTCTAGCGGCACATCTAACGGCCATAACGCCTTCACCATGCTATTCATGGCTTTTCGGGCCCTTTCATAAGTCGTCAACAGCTCCTTCAAAAGGTTCCCATCATAAGTACTTGCCTCTTCCTCGGGCCGCCCAGTCAGGAGATCTAGCAAGCAGCTGTTGCACACATATACGTCTCCAATGTATCTATAATTTTTTATTGTTCCATGCTATTATATTATCTGTTTTGGATGTTTAATGGGCATTAATACGCACTTCTATATTATTTTTGAGACTAACCTATTAACTGGAGGCCCAGTGCGAGTTGCTATTTTTTTGCCTATTTCAGTGTTTCGCAGAAACGGAATATCATACGGAATGCAAACGGAATGAAACCTTTGCAAGGATCTTTTTTGGAACAAACACAATCCAGGAGACTTGGAGTGGAGGTCAAGGAAGCAACGAGGCAGCCACGAGGTAGGGCGGCACGCCCAGGGGGGCTAGGCACGCCCCCACCCTCGTGGGCCCCTCGTAGGTCCACCGACCAACTTCCTTCGCATATATATACTCTTATACCCTGAAAACATCCGGGGGAGCCACAAAACCACTTTTCCACTGCCGCAACCTTTTGTACCCGTGAGATCCCATCTAGGGACCTTTTCCGGCTAGCTGCCGGAGGGGGATTCGATGACGGAGGGCTTCTACATCAGCATCATAGCCTCTCTGATGATGTGTGAGTAGTTTACCACAGACCATCAGGTCCGTAGTTATTATATAGATGGCTTCTTCTCTCTCTTTGGTTCTCAATACAAAGTTCCCCTCGATGTTCTTGGAGATCTATTCGATGTAATTCTTCTTGCGGTGTGTTTGCCGAGATCCGATGAATTGTGGGTTTAAGATTAAGATTATCTATGAACAATATTTGATTCTTCTTTGAATTCTTATATGCATGATTTCGTATCTTCGCAAGTCTCTTCGAATTATCAATTTGGTTTGGCCTACTAGATTGATCTTTCTTGCAATGGGAGAAGTGCTTAGCTTTGGGTTCAATATTGCGGTGTCCTTTCCCAGTGACAGTAGGGGCAGCAAGGCATGCATTGTATTGTTGCCATCGAGAATAAAAATATGTGGTTTATATCATATTGCTTGAGTTTATCCCGCTACATCATGTCATCTTGCCTAATGAGTTACTCTGTTCTTATGAACTTATTACTCTAGATGCATGCTGGATAGTGGTTGATGTGTGCAGTAATAGTAGTAGATGTAGAATCGTTTCGGTCTACTTGACACGGACGTGATGCCTATGTTCATGATCATACCTAGATACTCTTATAACTATGCGCTTTTCTATCAATTGGTTGGCAGTAATTAGTTCACCCACCGTAATATATGCTATCTTGAGAGAAGCCACTAGTGAAACCTATGGCCCCCGGGTCTACTTCACATCATGTAAGTTTCCGATCTACAATTCTAGTTTACTATTTATTTTGCAATCTTTACTTTTCAATCTATACAACAAAAATACCAAAAATATGTATCTTATTATCTCTATCAGATCTCACTTTCGTATGTGACCGTGAAGGAAATGACAACCCCTTTATCGCATTGGTTGCGAAGTTCTTGTTTGTTTGTGCAGGTACTAGTCGGCTTGCGTGTAATCTCCTTCTAGATTGATACCTTGGTTCTCAAAAATGGAGGGAAATACTTACGCTACTTTGCTGCATCACCCTTTCCTCTTCAAGGGAAAACCAACGCATGCTCAAGAGGTAGGAAGAAGGATTTCTGGCGCCGTTGCCGG
The DNA here is from genome assembly GCF_002162155.2 of Triticum dicoccoides. Classification (NCBI taxonomy): domain Eukaryota; kingdom Viridiplantae; phylum Streptophyta; class Magnoliopsida; order Poales; family Poaceae; genus Triticum; species Triticum dicoccoides. The sequence continues at coordinate 400,552,022 of NC_041386.1, forward strand.
GGAGATCTACACTCAAGGCAAGACATACCAAGTACCCATCACAAACTCTTATCCCTCGCATTACATTATTTGCCATTTGCCTCTCGTTTTCCTCTCCATCACTTCACCCTTGCCATTTATTCGCCTCTTTGCCGTTCGCCCTTTTTCCGTTCACCTTCTTTCGCTTGCCTCTTGTGTGATCGTGTGTCAGATCATTTGGTTTGCTGTCATGGCCAGTCCTTCTATCATTGTTAGTACTCCCAATAATGAAGTTCTTAATTTTAAACAAAGGGATGAAGAAAATCTAAAAGATGCTTGGTATAGAATTTGCAATGCTCAGAATACATCCACTAGGAAGCAATCTACTTCTTTTCTTCTTCGCAATTCTTATGTAGGCATCACTCCTTGGAATAGATATATTCTTGATACCATTACCGGAGGGAATTTCTTGCGTAGCCATACTTTTGATTCTTATAATGGTATGATAGATTTGTTTGGCCCACAACCTCTCTTGGTTAATGGAACTATTTTTTCTTTGGAACATGTGATGAAAAGGCTTGAAATTATTGAAAATAAAGTTGCCACTATAGAGTTTATCAAGAATTTGGATAAAAAGATCCACAACCAAATTACTCAATATGGATCTAAGGTAGGAGTTACTCTGTAAAATTTGAGAGAAAAAGAACCCTTAGTTAATGAAAAGATAGATCAAGATTCCACTAGAACTGATAAACTTGAGGATATTATTACCAACTTAGGGTCTGCCTTTGCTGCCGTGAGAAACACTTCAAACCCACCTCCTACCAAAGTTGTAAGTTTATGTATGTTCCTAAGAATAAGGGTGAGTCTTCTAGTAAGGAGAATGTGGATCTCAAATCAATAAGTGTCGGTGTCAAAACCGGCGGATCTCGGGTAGGGGGTCCCGAACTGTGCGTCTAGGCCGGATGGTAACAGGAGGCAAGGGACACGAAGTTTTACCCAGGTTCGGGCCCTCTTGATGGAGGTAAAACCCTACGTCCTGCTTGATTAATATTGATGATATGGGTAGTACAAGAGTAGATCTACCACGAGATCAGAGAGGCTAAACCCTAGAAGCTAGCCTATGGTATGATTGTTGATGTGTATGTTGTCCTACGGACTAAAACCCTCCGGTTTATATAGACAACGGAGAGGGTTAGGGTTACATAGAGTCGGTTACAATGGTAGGAGATCTGAACACCCGTATCTCCAAGCTTGCCTTCCACGCCAAGGAAAGACCCTTCCGGACACGGGACAGAGTCTTCAATCTTGTATCTTCATAGTCTAGGAGTCCGGCTAAAGGTATAGTCGGGCTATCCGAACACCCCCTAATCCAGGACTCCCTCAGTAGCCCCTGAACCAGGATTCAATGACGATGAGTCCGGCGTGCAGATTGTCTTCGGCATTGCAAGGCGGGTTCCTCCTCCAAGTACTTCATAGAAGATTTTGAACACAAAGATAGTGTCCGGCTCTGCAAAATAAGTTTCCACATATTGCCATAGAGAGAATAACATTTACACAAATCTAATCTGCTGACGTATTCCGTAGTGTGACATCACACCACGGCCAAGCTTTTATTCAAACCATTTTACTGTCCCATCTTAGCGCGTTATGCGAGGCGGTTTCCTTAGCACGTCTTGTTAAAGCAGAGATCGTGTTCCCTTATTCCGGGTTTCTCATCAATACGGGCATGGGTAACCCAACCGCGCCATTGATTATGGCGCTTGGAGATAAGCGAGTTTTACCAGGCTGGTGGGGACATGTAGTTGCGTCCACTCATATAAGGGGATGAAGATCCACCTTTTCACCTACGCCTTCTTCCTCCTTCGCCTATCCATTCTTGCGCACTCGAGCTCCAGCGCCCAAGTCCGCACTACCACCTCAACCTTCTCGAGTTATGTCCGGAGTGGGAGGCAAGTGGATAGTCTCCTCCGTCACGGAGGGACACATCAAAAAGCTGAGGAAGGCCGGATATCTGGCTAGCAACATCGCGCACCGTCTTCCCGAAAAGGGGCAGCTCATCCCCACTCCTAGGCCCCATGAGAGGGTGGTATTCCGCCCCCATTTCCTCCATGGACTGGGCTTCCCTCTGCATCCATTTGTCCGAGGGCTCATGTTCTACTACGGCCTGGATTTCCACGATCTGGCCCTGAACTTCATCCTCAACATCTCGGCATTCATCGTCGTGTGCGAGGCGTTCCTCCGCATTCGCCCCCATTTCGACCTATGGCTTAAGACTTTCAGCGTCAAGCCAAAGATGGTGCGCGGCAGCCAGGCGGAGTGCGGCGGTGCCATGGTTGGCCAGATGGCCAACGTCCTGTGGCTCGAGGGCTCCTTTGTGGAGACCCTGAAGGGGTGGCAGTCGGGGTGGTTTTACATCACCGAGCCGTGCGACCCTAAGTGGGTCGCAGCCCCCGAGTTCCGGTCCGGACCCCCAACGCGGCTCACGTCCTGGAAAGAGACGGGCCTGTCGTGGGGCAACCAAAAGGAGGTGACCGTACTACAAACATGCATCCAATCCCTGGTGAACAAGCAGCTCAGGCTTGTCAACGTAGTCCAGGTTATGCTCATCCGCTTGATCCTCCCATGCCAACAACGAGCCTTCAATCTGTGGAAGTTCAATCCGGCACAGCACCAAACCCTGAGCAGGCTCTTCGACACGACATATGAAGATGCCTGGAAGGTGCTTTTCAAAGGCGCCGAGGCTCCCCATCCACTACTGAGGATCGCGGATTCAGCGCGCAGGGTCATGCTAGCGTGGTAAGTTTTCTGTACCTTTTACAGGGCACTAGTTTTTCATAGTTTAACTCTATGCGGGATCTAAACTCCCTTACCTTTGACAGGATTGTCAGGCGAAGTTCGGACGGATCGATTGTCCGGCGCCTTTGCCCTAAGGCCCAGCGGACGCTCAATTGGCGAAGCTGCTGGCTCCGGCACCCTATGTGATGCCGGAGAAGAAGGCCGCAAAAAAGGTCGCGGGGACTCGAAAGAGTGCCCGGTGCCTGGAGGTGTCGGATTCACCATCCGACGAATCCAAGACACACTCCTCCCAAGAAGATGAGGAGGAGGAAGAAGAGGCCCCTCCCCCTCCAATGGGGGAAGGGAAGAAAAGGAAGGCCGCCCCAACTAGGGAGGCCGAAGGGTCCAACAAGGGGAAAACCCTTTCTCCGGATTACTCCACCGACGCCGACGACGGCAGAGAGGAGTGGGCGCCCAGGGCCAAGCCCCTGGCGAAATCGTAAGTATCCGGATACCAAAGTAATTCATAGTATTTGTTTATTTCACAGCTTTCCCTTATGTCAAATGTGTTTATGCAGCCCACCCAAAGACCGGCTCGACGCGTCGTCGAGCGGCTCACTGGACTCATCGGACGAGAACTCACTTTCGACGGCTTCCTCCCCCCGCCCTACGGACGACACCGAAGTGTTGTCCCAACAGGTTCCAATCCGGGAGGAGGTGGTCCTGGAGGTGCCGCGAGGCGACCTCCCGGACTCCAGGAGTAAAGGGGATGAAACCCCCCAGGGCTCCAAGTCCGGCTCTAGGCCAGACGCCGCTCTGAAACCTTCAAATGTTCCGGAGTCCGGCGGGCGACCTCCTTCCAAGAGGAGGAAGCCCGCCGTGCCGATGACCTCCATCCAACCGGAGGCGCCGGACAATATGTTGGAAGCGCTCCAAGGCGCTTCCATCAACGAGGGGCACCGCACTATTATGAGTGCGGTGATCCAGAAGGTTCAGTCTGCAAAAAACGGACTGACTGAAGCTTGTACTAGCCTTTTGACAGGCTTCGAGGTAAGTAAATAAAGTGTAAATAATAGTGCCGCATAGACAGTAGCGCCTGATGCTCTGTTTGGCGTTCGGAAGAAATGCCGAATAGAGGATCAAACAGAATTCGCAGGAGTCTAACAAAAATGAGTCAATATGCATGTGCAGGCTACCCTGCTTGCGTCCGCCGCACTGACTTCGGAAGTGGACACGCTAAAGCAGGACCTTGAAAGGTCCGAGCAAGAGCTCGAGCATGCCAAGAAGCAGCTCGAGGACAATGAAGGTAAGAAATACCTTCGTTGAATATGTATATATAAAAAAGGTGCAATTGCAAAAAATGTCAGGATCATCGTGGCTATTGTAGGGGCCACGTCTGAGGTGGCGACCCTTAAGCAAGCGTTGGACGAGGCCGAGAAGAATTCGGCCTCGGAGCGCACTGATCGGGAGAAGTATGAGGCCGAGGTTGGCAAGAGCTCCAGGCTCTCATGGAAAAACATGAGAGTTTGGAGCGTGACTTGAAGACGCAAGTGTCCGAGCTTGCGGTGGCTATTGAAAATGCCAAATCTGCCAAGGCCGAATCCCAGAAGACCCTCCAGGAGTTGGATGAGGTGAAAAAGATAGCGGCGGGTAAGGCATTCTTTATGCAAAGCAAACACATAAACGTGAGTTACCTATTACTTACCCGAATCCGGAGCTCTCCAGGAGCATTCGCAGATCTTCCCCGGAGTGTATTCGATGCCGCCGCATTCTATCGAGCCGAGGAGGGCAGCTCGACAGAGAAGGTGTTCTGGTCTCAGTACGCTGAGGCCGGACACCCCGTGCCCCTGAGCGACCAGTTGAAGCAACTGGTTGAGCTCCACAAGGCGGCCTAACAGGCCATGAAGGCCCTCGTAGTTCGGCTGTGGCCCGGAGAGGCTTAGCCTGGGAGCTATTTCGGGCTGGTGCAGCGGCTGGTGGAGGCCTGTCCAAGGCTCGAAGTCATCAAGCGCTCCGTCTGCATTGAAGGTGCCCGTAGGGCCCTTGCCCGTGCTAAGGTGCACTGGGGGAAGCTGGATGCTGAGAAGCTTGTGAAGGACGGGCCACCACTGTGGAAGGAGCATCGCAAGCCTGAGAATTACTATAAGGATGTTCTGAAGGGTGCCCGCCTTGTGGCGGATGAATGTTCTATGGATGTAATTTTTGAGTAAAACTCGCTCGTTTTGTCCTGTACGCTGAAAACTTGTTCATATGCGCGAAGCAATGCTGTTTGGAATTTAAAATATTACCTTCTGTGCGGCTGTTTATCAATTCTGAGAGATGACGAGTCGTCGGCTTCTGCCCCCATGCCACTAGTGCTGGGGTGTTCGGGGATAAACCTGAGCGCTCTTTTTCCCATGTTTGGGTCCTTCGAGGGAGGCGCTCAGCCCAACGAACAAGGCAATCAGACTATAATGCGTGAACACTCTCACTTAGCCATAGAATTCTATAATTTTAAATTTCGGTGAAGCCCCTAGTATTCGGAAGACCGAGTTCGGGGCGCTATCCATGCCTTGGCCGGACAGAGCCGGCTCCTCGCCCTAAGCGGCATAGGTCTTTAGGGACTTGAAAAACCTCTCGAACAGCGACCAGCTCTCGCTTCATCATGATAGTCAGTTTTAGCTTTCTCCACTGAGGTGCTCGACCCAGCTCAACCGGGGCACAATCGCAGTGGTTCTCCTAGTGCTACCTTAGCCGATATAGCGGAACGTAAGGCAGCAAAACATAGGAGCGGGCAAACCCAACTATTGACCCATGACATGATTCGGAGCCGATGCATATAATGCTATAAGTTCGGGGTGCCGCACTTGTTAAAGTGTTCGGACATCTCACACCATATTGAGGGGTGCTAAAAGCCCCTGGCGTATTTTGGCCGTACCAAGTTGTACGGGTGCAACATTTCGTTAACGAACATTTATTTATAAAAAGGGAATGCAAAAAATAGACAAAAGCTATGCATTGTTTATTAAAAATAGTTGCAATCAAAGCAGAACGATACAAGTAATGCGATAAATGAAAAGTTGGAGTATTTAACATGTCTGCTCCAGGGGCAAGCTGCGGAATAGTATGCGAAACAGGTATACTGCTCGTGATAGAGACCACCTGGGATTTCCGTAATGTGGCATGGGTTGTCTGCTTCCCTGGTCCTTGCATCGTTTGTGCGGCAATTGAACTGCCGAACATGCCTTCCGAAGAGTAGAGTCCTGGAAGTAAGAGAAAAGTAAAAAATCGGCAGCCCCTGGTGCGGTTTAAGACGTGTTTTGGGTGTGCCGTGATGGTGCCCCTCCCCCTATGCCCATGGTATTTCCAGAGCGTAATTATGGACGCGAAGTACTGGTGTTGCCTTTTTGCGAGGGTTGGGGTTGGGGGCGCATTGCTACTCCTGCTCGGAACGTGCCAGGCGGTCTTGTTGTAGGTTACTCCGGGCGCGCTTGACGGTGTCCGGACGTTTAATGGCCGGACTGGAGAACTGCCTGGAGAGGCTGCTTTGTACTTCCGCTGCAAGGGCCGCCGTGTGCTCCTCCGTTCGGAGGGAGCGTTCGGTGTTTCCATTGACCGTAATTACTCCACAAGGGCCTAGCATCTTGAGCTTAAGGTATGCATAGTGTGGTACCGCATTGAATTTGGCGAATGCGGTTCATCCGAGCAGTGCATGATAGCCACTGCGGAATGGGACTATGTCGAAGATCAATTCCTCGCTTCCGAAATTATCCGGGGATCGGAAGACCACTTCAAGTGTGACTGAGCTTGTACAGTTGGCCTCTACACCTGGTATTATGGCTTTAAAGGTCGTTTTGGTGGGCTTAATCCTCGAGGGATCGATGCCCATTTTTCGCACTGTATCCTGGTAAAGCAGGTTCAGGCTGCTGCCGCCGTCCATGAGGACTCTAGTGAGATGAAATCCGTCAATAATTGGGTCTAGAACCAATGCGGCAAATCCGCCATGACGGATGCTAGTGGGATGGGCTCTTCGATCAAAGGTGATCGGGCAGGAGGACCATGGCTTGAACTTTGGGGCGACTGGCTCTACCGCGTATACGTCCCTTAACGCGCGCTTCCGCTCCCTCTTGGGGATGTGGGTTGCGTATATCATGTTCACCGTCCGCACTTGTGGGGGAAAACCCTTCTGCCCCCTGTTGTTCGGCGGCCGGGGCTCCTCGTCGTCATCGCTATGCAGCCCATTGTCTTCGTTTTTGGCGTTTAACTTGCGTGCCAGCTTGAACACCCAACAATCCCTGTTGGTGTGATTGGCCGGCTTTTCGGGGGTGCCATGTATTTGGCACAAGCGGTCGAGTATTCGGTCCAAGCTGGACGGGCCCCTAGGATTCCTTTTGAATAGCTTCTTCCGCTGACCGGATTTAGAGCCTCTGAATCCGGCATTAACTGTCGTATCCTCAGCATTGTCGCCGTTAATGTGGCGCTTCTGCTTGTTGCAACGCGACCTGCCACTAATGTCCCTGGTGTCTGAACTACCAGGGTTCTTGGTCATATTGTTGCTACGAGCGAGCCAGCTGTCTTCTCCCGCGCAAAAGCGGGTCATGAGTGTCGTGAGTGCTGCCATAGATTTCGGCTTTTCCTGTCCAAGGTGCCGGGCCAGCCACTCGTCGCGGATATTGTGCTTGAAGGCTGCTAGGGCCTTAGCATCCGGACAGTCGACTATTTGATTTTTCTTTGTTAGGAACCATGTCCAGAATTTCCTGGCCGATTCATCTGGCTGCTGAATTACGTGACTTAGGTCATCGGCGTCTGGGGGTCGCACATAAGTGCCCTGGAAATTGTCGAGGAATGCGGCTTCCAGGTCCTCCCAACAGCTGATTGATCCTGTTGACAAGCTGTTAAGCCAATGCCGAGCTGGTCCTTTAAGCTTGAGTGGGAGGTATTTGTTGGCATGGAAATCATCGCCGCGGGCCATGTGGATATGAAGGAGATAATCCTCGATCCATACCGCAAGATCTGTTGTGCCATCATATGATCCGATGTTTACGGGTTTGAAACCCTCGGGGATTTGATGATCCATTATTTCGTCTATAAAGCAGAGTGGGTGTGCAGCGCCTCTGTACTGGGCTATATCATGAAGCTCCAATGAGCTTTGTCTACTGTGTTCGGCCTTGCCGAATTTGTGGCTCGCATGATGGTTGTCGTCTCGAGCCGTGAGGCGCCCACGCGATCCATAGATCGATCTTGTTTGCCTTGCCTTGTCCTCCAACATATCTTGTAAGTCTGGCGCATAGTCCCGTGCCTTGGTACGGGGTGCGGCTTGAGTGGAGGGCCGAAAGGCCTCTCTGTCGCGGCCACGAGGTGGCCGGTCGGCCGCATCAAGTGCTTCCTCCTCTAATTGGGGTACCAACCTGCGCTTTGGGTAGCTCTTGGAGGGGCGCTCGAGTTTATGCTCTTCGACCGCAAGGACTTCAGTCCATCTGTCAACTAGCAAATCTTGATCAGCTCTAAGCTGTTGCTGTTTTTTCTTGAGGCTTCTTGCCGTGGCCATAAGCCTGCGTTGAAAACGATCTTGCTCGACGGGATCCTCTGGCACGACGAATTCGTCGTCATCGAGGCTTGCCTCGTCTTCGGAAGGAGGCATATAATTATCGTCCTCGACCTCTCTGTCTGCCGCTCTCTCATGAGGGCTGGTTTCTCCATCCTCCTGTGCTAAATCTTGCCGGAGGGGGTTTTCTTCGGCGCTTTCCGTAGTATTATTATCTCTTGTGCTGGAATCACCGTGTTTGTTTTGGCGGGATTTTGAGCGGCGCCGCTGATGTCGGCGTTTGGGCTGTTTCTTGGAGGGGTCATCCTCCGCTGTTCCATCGCCATCTCCCTCTTTTGGGGTCTCCACCATGTATATGTCATATGACGAGGTGGCTTTCCAGGCCCTAGTAGGCGCTGGTTCTTCATCATCTCCTTCATCGCGTCCATACCGTCGATGTCTTCAGAGTCGAAGTCGAGCATGTCGGTTAAGTCGTCGACAGTGGCTACGAAGTGGGTGGTGGGTGGGCTTTGAATTTCTTCATCGTCCGAATCCCAACCTTGCTGGCCATAGTCCGGCGAGGGCTCTCCTGATAAAGAGAGAGACTTCAGTTTCTTCAGAATATCGCCAAAAGGCGAGTGCTGAAAGATGTCCGCGGCAGTGAACTCCATGATCGGCGCCCAATCGGATTCGATTGGCAGGGGCGCGGAGTGTTCGTAGTCCAGAGAGGAGTCCGGTTCCTTGGAGTCACGAGCCTCGCAGAGTACGGGGCTGGTGTTCAGCTCAATCGCCATTTGGATCGCAGCCCCCGAGGTGGCGTCCAACCGTCCATCCTCGATCGGCGCAGTTGACTCCGAACTAAGGGTCGGAGCTGGTGCGGGTGCAGCCTCCAGGGCACCGTTCGGCGGCAAAGCTAGATCATGCTCATCGGGACAGTGCGGCGCGCTCGGCAGTGGCCCGAATCCGTCAAGGATCAAGTCCCCGCGGATGTCAGCCGTGTAGTTTAAACTTCCAAATCTGACCTGACGGCCAGGGGCGTAGCTTTCGATCTGCTCCAGGTGGCCAAGTAAATTGGCCCGCACTGCGAAGCCGCCGAAGACGAAGATCTGTCCGGGGAGGAAGGTCTCACCCTGGACTGCATCGCTATCGATGATCGTAGGATCCATCGAGCCTGACGGCGATGACATATAGGAACTCTCAATGAAAGCACCAATGTCGGTGTCAAACCAGCGGATCTCGGGTAGGGGTCCCAAACTGTGCGTCTAGGCCAGACGGTAACAGGAGGCAAGGGACACGAAGTTTTACCCAGGTTCGGGCCCTCTGGATGGAGGTAAAACCCTACGTCCTGCTTGATTAATATTGATGATATGGGTAGTACAAGAGTAGATCTACCACGAGATCAGAGAGGCTAAACCCTAGAAGCTAGACTATGGTATGATTGTTAATGTCTATGTTGTCCTACGGACAAAAACCCTCTGGTTTATATAGACATCGGAGAGGGTTAGGGTTACATAGAGTCGGTTACAATGGTTGGAGATCTGAACACCCGTATCGCCAAGCTTGCCTTCCACGCCAAGGAAAGTCCCTTCCGGACATGGGACAGAGTCTTCAATCTTGTATCTTCATAGTCCAGGAGTCCGGCTGAAGGTATTGTCCGGCTATCCGAACACCCCCTAATCCAGGACTCCCTCAATAAGTGTTCACCCCAATTTTTTCACTATCATTAAGGAACCTTTTGCTACAAATGATTATCCTAATTTCTTGCCTAGGAGTTTGATCATCAATAAAAAGAAGGAAACTCCTAATTGTTATAAGTGTTCAATTGAAGAATTGCATAACAAATATGACAATATCTAGATCTATCCTTATTTTTATGCCTAACTAGGGGCGTTAAACAATAGCGCTTGTTGGGAGGCAACCCAATTATATTTTTGTTCCTTGCTTTTTGTTCATGTTTAGTAATAAATAAATTATCTATCCTCTGTTATGATTGTGGTTTTTATGTGTTAATTAGTGTTTGTGCCAAGTAAGGCCTTTAGGATCTTCTTGGATGATTATTGTTTGATCTTGCTAAAAAATAGAAAGTATGCGCTCACGAGAATAATTTTCAATTTTTACCAGAGAGCGATAAAATACTAATTCCAACTGCTGTAGATCTTTATACAAATTATTTAGGATGTCCTAATTTTTCAGGATTTTTGGTGTTACATAAGTATTCGAAACCTACAGATTGCTACAGACTGTTCTGTTTTTGACATATTCTATTTTTCGTGTGTTGTTTGCTTAATTTCATGAACCAATGGCTAGTCTCGGGGGGGTATGAACCATAGAGAAGTTCAGTAGGTTTAACACCAATATAAATAAATAATGAGTTGATTAGAGTAACTTAAAGTGGTGGTTTGTTTTCCTGTACTAACGGAGCTCATGGGATTTTCTGTTGAGTTTTGTGTTGTGAAGTTTTCAAGTTTTTGGGTAAAGATTTGATGGATTTTGGAATAAGGAGTGGCAAGAGCCTAAGCTTGGTGATGCCCAAGGCACCCCAAGGTAAAATTCAAGGACAACCAAAAGCCTAAGCTTGGAGATGCCCCAGAAGGCATCCCCTCTTTCGTCTTCGTCTATCAGTAACTTTACTTGAGGCTATATTTTTATTCACCACATGATATGTGTTTCTCTTGGAGCATCTTGTATGATTTTAGTCTTTGATTTTTAGTTTACCACAATCATCCTTGCTGTACACACCCTTTTGGAGAGACACACATGAATCGGAATTTATTAGAATACTCTATGTGCTTCACTTATATCTTTTGAGCTGGATAATTTTGCTCTAGTGCTTCACTTATATCTTTTTAGAACACGGTGGTGGTTTTATTTTATAGAAATTATTGATCTCTCATGCTTCCCTTATATTATTTTGAGAGTCTTTTAGAACAAGATAATAATCTGCTTTTGTTATGAAATTAGTCCTAATATGATAGGCATCCAATATGGGTATAATAAAAACTTTCATATAAAGTGCATTGAATACTATGAGAAGTTTGATACTTGATGATTGTTTTGAGATATGAAGATGGTAATATTAGAGTCATGCTATTTGAGTAGTTGTAAATTTGAGAGATACTTGTGTTAAAGTTTTTGATTCCCGTAGCACGCACCTATGGTGAACCGTTATTTGATGAAGTCGGAGCCTGATTTATTTATTGATTGTCTTCCTTATGAGTGGTGGTCGGGGACGAGCGATGGTCTTTTCCTACCAATCTATTCCCCGAGGACCATGCGCATAGTACTTTGTTTCGATAACTAATAGATTTTTGCAATAAGTATGTGAGTTCTTTATGACTAATGTTGAGTCCATGGATTATACGCACTCTCACCCTTCCACCATTGCTAGCCTCTCTAGTACTGCACAACTTCCGCCGGTACCATAAATCCACGATATACCTTCCTCAAAACAGCCACCATACCTACCTATTATGGCATTTCCAAAGTCATTCCGAGATATATTGACATGCAACTTTCCACCGTTATGTTATTTATTACACGCTTCATCATTGTCATATTGCTTTGCATGATCATGTAGTTGACATGTATTTGTGGCAAAGCCACCGTTCATAATTCTTTCATACATGTCACTCTTGATTCATTGCATATCCCGGTACACTGCTGGAGGCATTCACATAGAGTCATATTTTGTTCTAAGTATCGAGTGGTAATTCTTGAGTTGTAAGTAAATAAAAGTGTGATGATCTTCATTATTAGAGCATTGTCCCATCTGAGGAAAGGGTGATGGAGACTATGATTCCCTAAGAAGTCGGGATGAGAGTCCGAACAAAAAAAAAGAGGCCATAAAAAGAGAAAAAAGGCCCAAATAAAAAAATGAAAGAAAAAGAGAGAAGGGGAAATGCTACTATCCTTTTTCCACACCTGTGCTTCAAAGTAGCACCATGATCTTCATGATAGAGAGTCTGCTATTTTGTCACTTTCATATACTAGTGGTAATGTTTCATTATAGAACTTGGCTTGTATATTTCAATGATGGGCTTCCTCAAAATGCCCTAGGTCTTCATGAGCAAGCGAGTTGGATGCACACTCACTTAGTTTCTTTTGTTGAGCTTTCATACACTTATAGCTCTAGTGCGTCTGTTGCATGGCAATCCCTACTCACTCACATTGATATCTATTGATGGGCATCTCCATAGCCCGTTGATACGCCTAGTTGATGTGAGACTATCTTCTCCTTTTTGTCTTCTCCACAACCACCATTCTATTCCACCTATAGTGCTATATCCATGGCTCACGCTCATGTACTGCCTGAAGATTGAAAAAGTTGAAGAACATCAAAAGTATGAAACAATTGCTTGGCTTGTCATCGGGGTTGTGCATGATTTAAATATTTTGTGTGATGAAGATAGAGCATAGCCAGACTATATGATTTTGTAGGGATAACTTTCTTTGGCCATGTTATTTTGAGAAGACATGATTACTTTATTAGTATGCGTGAAGTATTTTTTTTTATCAGTATTAAATTTTTGTCTTGAATCTTATGGATCTGAATATTCAAGCCATAATAAAGAAAATTACATTGGAAATTATGTTAGGTAGCATTCCACATCAAAAAATTTGTTTTTTATCATTTACCTACTCGAGGACGAGCAGGAATTAAGCTTGGGGATGCTGATACGTCTCCAACGTATCCATAATTTTTTATTGTTCCATCCTATTATATTATCTGTTTTGGATGTTTAATGGGCTTTAATATGCACTTTTATATTATTTTTGGGACTAACCTATTAACTGGAGGCCCAGTGCTAGTTGTTGTTTTTTGCCTATTTTAGTGTTTCGCGGAAAAGCAATATCAAACGGAATCCAAACGGAATGAAACCTTCGCGAGGATCTTTTTTGGAACAAACGCAATCCGGAACACTTGGAGTAGAGGTCAAGGAAGCAACGAGGCGGCCACGAGGTAGGGCGGCGCGCCCAGGGAGGCCAGGCGCGCCCTCACCCTCGTGCCCCCCTCGTAGCTCCACCGACCAACTTCCTTCGCCTATATATACTCTTATACCCTGAAAACATTTAGGGGAGCCACAAAACCACTTTTCCACTACTGCAACCTTCTATACCCATGAGATCCCATCTGGGGACCTTTTCCGGTGATCTGCCGGAGGGGGATTCGATCACGGTGGGCTTCTAGATCAACACCATAGCCTCTCCGATGATGTGTGAGTAGCTTACCACATACCTACAGGACCATAATTATTAGCTAGATGGCTTCTTCTCTCTCTTTGGATCTCAATACAAAGTTCTCCTCGATATTTGTCATGGTTTTTTCGCGGCAGATGTCCTAGAGAAAGGACTTAGTCGTGGAGCCATCGCGACGGGTTAGCTTGAAGGGGTTAAAGCGGACACAGGGACGCAAGAGAGTTTATACTAGTTCAGCCCCTTCGATGAAGGTAAAAGCCTACATCTAGTTGTGATGGAATTGATGGGGTTTCGATGACTAGGGAGCAAACAAGCTTCGCCTACGTCTCGAGTTGTTGTCTGTTATCCTTGAACCGCCGCCGGGTCATCCCTTATATACACGGGTGACGCCCGTCGGTTCACAGAGTCCCAATACCGGCTCATAGATGTGTCCGGTTTGGTCTCTACTTATTCCTATCTTACAATACAAGTTAAATACTAACGCCAGTTTACGGCTACAGGCCTTGAACCGGCTATGGGCCTTGATCCCTCATCTGCCTTCTTGGGCTTTAACATACTTAACTACTGGCGAAGTTAACCCGGCCCAGATAGGCCGGTTTACGCCAGTAGTGATATCCCCAACATTAGGCCCCAGATTGATTTGAACATGTTCATGTCAATCCTTTAGCAAAAATCTTCATCTTCAATATCTTCTTGTAGTTTGTTGAACTGCCATGATGTCATCTTCTCTATTCATTGAAAACCGGCGTGACGTCACCTGTTATAAAGGACCTTAATAGGTCTGCGACAATTAAGGCGACATCTTCATTTCCAAACCCAATGTCCCTTGATTTTCGCGCCTGACTCCTGTCCCTTGCCTTATAAATAGGACCGAAGGGTCATTTCTTTTTCCCCTCCGTGCCCTTGTGCTTCGTCTTCCTCGCGTCGCCCAGCTTCGGAGCTCCGCCGCCACCGTCAACCTCTGCATCAACCTTGGCCGCTGCATCAACCTGGGCGCACTAGAACACCGCGGCAACCTTCCGCGTCTTTCTCATCTCCAGTAAGTCTTCTGTTCTTTTCAAAACAGATCTGCTCTAGGGTTTCATGTTCTTCTAGTGTTCATCACCTGTTTTGTGTTCATCCTATAACTCCTAGATGCATCTGTGAATCCTTACTCTGTGTAGCGGTAGTTTTTAGCATCCGCCTTCAGTTTCATGCCTCAAGACCATAGATCTATATGTATCTCTGCCCATTGATTCAGTACTGTTCCTTTTTGAACCTTGAATATTTTCCTTCTTTTCTGTACTTGCTTCAGATCCGTCGCTGTAGAGAAGTCTTATGAAATCTGTTTCTGTAAACTTACTCATCTTAATCAATGTTTAGACCAGGCGGTTTAACTTTGTAGAAAAAATTACCAAACCGGTATATATCATTAGTCTCCTTGTTGAACCGCCAGATGTTGTTGCTTCATAAAACTCCAGTTTAGATAGATCTGTCTCCGGTTTAACATTGCACATACCAATGTACCTTAATCAATGCATTTTTGAACCGGGATCACCTACCTTGTAGATTTCATCATGGCCAAGCAAGTATACGAGTGCAACTGGGTTCCTTCTCGCGTCACAGAGGCTCAACTGGACGATTTAGTCCTGATCGGCGCCTTAGGCAGCAAAGATAACATCCATTGGAGGGCTCCTGGCAAAGAATGCCCTCCCACACCTCAAGAAGGAGAGGTCGTCGTTTTCGTAGATCACTTAGCCCGGGGCTTTAAGCCGCCCGGTTCTAAATTTTACCGGGACGTTTTAGCCGATTTTCAACTCCACCCACAAGACACTGGTCCTAACTCTGTTACAAATATGTGTCACTTCCAAGTGCTCTATGAGGCGTTCTTTCAAGAGGAGGCCACAGTGGAGTTATTTAGAGACTGTTTCCATCTAAACCGCCATACTGAGTTTTCTGATGGTTCCAATACGGAATTGGGCGGTGTGGCAATTCAGAAAAGGAAAGAGGTCACATACCCTCATGCCAAGCTGCATAGCCACCCCAAAGAGTGGAATCAAACATGGTTCTATTGCAAAGACACCTCCCCTGCTGGTGAAAATCCTTTGCCTGGCTTTCGTCCGGAGCAGCTTAGAAATACACACCCCTTTCCGCAAAGGTTGACTGCCAATGAGAGAAGCAAATACGCTCCTCAACTGTCCAAGCTCAGAGCCTTTATGACCAACGGTTTAACAGGGGTTGATCTCGCTCGCTGTTGGATATCATGGAGCATACTACCCCTTAGTCAGCACTCCTGTTTGATGTGCGAGTATACTGGCAGTGTTGATGACCCACTGCGACATGCTAACATCCAGCTCACTGACGAAGAGATCACAGAGGCTATGAATAAGATGCTGAATGAACCGGAACACATCTGTGCTAAAACCGGCCTGCTTCCCTTCTGTGCCACCAACAAACCGCCAACTGTAAGAGTTTGATTTTTCTTTTTGCTGAACCTGTTATTGATATATCTGGTCATTGTTTAATATTAGTGTCTGTGTAACCAGGGCAATGATCCGTTTTGGAGCAAGAAACTGCCGCAGGAGAAACCAGAAAAACCAGAAAAACCGGAAAGATCAACCCGGCAAAAGACTAAAGCTGTGAAGAACACTGCCCATAGGAAAAGAATCACTGCATCCTCTAATCCGGCCCCTGATGATGATGTGGATAATCCGGACCTTGAGGTAGGGCTTGACTCACTTGGCTTATTTTTCATGCATCTTATTGATGGTGATATTTGTCAGGATGATGCCGAAGCAAGCCATGCTGATGCTGCAGAGGTAATTATTCTCTCTTCTGATTCAGAACCTTTGCCTTCACTAAAAATCTGTCAGGCAAACCGGAAAGTTAAATTTTCTCATCCTCTTGCTTACTTGGATCCCAAATTCTTTATGAAGACCAAACAGCACGAAGCTCGCCGCACACCCCGGCACAGCGGCCAGGTAGTTACCTCCACCGGTTTACTGAACAGTCCGGTTCAGAAACGCCGTTCAGAGGTCTCTAATTTGCTTGTCAGTGCTTGTCCTAAAGCGGGCTGTTTTCGTCAACCTCTTAATCCATCTGACTCCGATTATCAGGTTACTTCCCACTCATCCTCTGGCGAGTCATCGGCTACGCAGCTGCCACCGCTCAAAATGGTGCTTGGGTAAGCCATACTTATCTTAATATTTCCGGTACATCACCTTGGAACATATCTTGTATTTGACTTTGTTATTCCTTTCAGGGTCAGGCCTAGGCCGAGCAAGAAGGCTCGCCTGGATAAAGCGGCCGAGGAGGATGCCATCCCTGAACCGGGCAAAACGCCAGATGTTGAAGCGGCTATTCCTGAAGATATACCTAATGATCCACCGCAGCAATACGACGATCTTATTGCTGAAGAGAGGCCTATTGATACCTCAAATCCTGTCAACTAGCCCACAAGCCCCATCCAGATTGAGAAATCCACCGGTCCAACAAAGCCTACTGATAAGCCAACGGCCCCAGTGCAAACCGGCGACGCCAAGGATGATGAAGTTGTTATCACCGGCATTGGCCATACAGAGCCAAGAAATCCTGTCGCTTTGTCCAAACATACTGCCAAGGAAGAATTTGCTGCCTTTGGCAAAGGCAAGTGGAATGCTGATCTGGCGACTTACACTGCTCTGAACGCCCAAGATATCCATTCCGGCTACTTGAACCGGCTGTATACCAGTCGTGACTACGAAGCCGGTCTGGTTAACATGATGAAAGATAAATATGAGGTAACGTCCATATACTCTTTCCTGCTTGTACATTTCAATCTTGTTAACTCTCCTAGCCCCCAAGGGCCGGTTTAGAATCTGCACCCAAACTGGGACTTGCTAATATAAATCCTAATGCTTCGGAACTTGCCGATGTAGCCCCCAAGGGCCGGTTCAACTTAGTGTAGTTAAACCGGGACTTTAAGTAATTGAGATCGCCGCATCAGAATATGTTCGAGCAAATAGCCACTAGCCCCCAAGTGCCAAGTTGAATACTTGTATTGATCTTGGGACTTTATAATCAGGTGAAATATGAAGATCAAATAGGCATTAGCCCCCAAGCGCCAACTGCATAACTTGTTATGTGGTTGGTGCTTCAATTCTTGTACTGCTTGCTGAATCATATAACTGTATGTATGCAGGCTGAGCTGAAGACAAAAGAGACCCAAATCGCCGATCTCCAAGAAAATCTGAAGTCCCAACAGACTGAAACCTCAAAAGCCAAACAGGAGCTGACCAGCGCCTTAAGCGTCATGGAACAGCTTAAGAAGGATTTCAAGAAGGAGCGGGCGGATTGGGCTACTGAAAAATCCGCTTTAACCAAACGAGCAGAAGACGCCAAGGCTGCACTAAAACCGGTGGTGGATGAACTGACCAGCATAAAGCGGCACGTGCATGCCATGACCGCTGCTACCTTTGGTAAGCCGGTTTGATTTTTGAATTGATTCTGCCGTCTTACAGAGCTACCGGTTTGTTAACCCTTGGTGATATTTCAGAGACACGCATTGGTCACTGGGTCAGATGTGCGGAAGAAATTGAAAGCCTCCTACACGTTGATCGAACAACTGTACACTGGTGCCCAACGGATCATCTGTACTGCCTCCTACAATAAGCCAGCGCCCACTTTGATTTAGGACACTCTGATGAAACTCTCGGTGCTTCCTGCCTGGGTTGAAGAGCTGAAGAAATCTGTTGCTCGAACCGGTGCGATAAATGCCTTAATCCGGGCAAAAGCTTGGGTGCCGGATTTTGATCCTATTGAAGCGGCTCAAGGCTATCCCAGCTTGAAGGAAGATGGGTCAGAGTTTAGTGAAGCGGATCTGCCAGCAATAAACCGGGAGGTGCGTCCGCTAGCTTGTCAATTGGCTGAAGAAGCAGACTTGTCTCATTATCAAGCCCAATATGACAATCAAAACAAGCGAGTAGCTGCACCGATTCATGAAGCAGAAAATCTTATCCCTCCAATCAGTAAGCATACTTACGCTCCCGATATTGACCCGTCGTTGCTGATCCATGATGAAGCTGTCTTTCAAGCATTAATGGGAATCGACTGGAAAACTGTTGATTTCCAGCCGCTGGGTAGAGAAACTGAAGCTGAAGCGGCGCGGGATGACCCACAACCATCAGGACAGGCTAGTGACCAAGCTTGAACCGGAAGCTGGTTTAAAACTGCTTCTCCCTTGCGAAAAACAATGATCTTATTGTGGGCACCATGTTGCCTTGTAATACGCTAGCTGATACTTTTGATGTTGATATGCCTTCGTGCATAATTACTGCAACTTGCTCTTCCTTTGGGTGATGAACCTTCCAAAGTACTTTCTGCAATAAAAAATCTTAAAGTGCCACCGCGGTTGTACCGTCAGGCGGAATATGATGTCTGCATACATGAAATCAAAACATCTGAAATTTTTAAGTATATGACCAAATTTTTGTGATACATAATACCTGCCATCGTTGGACGTGAAGTTGGCTTGGCCAATCTTGAAGCGGAGTTTTATAAACCCACACTGTTGGAGGAGATAGCAGCTCCTGTATATATATGATGCCGGTTTACCATGTAAACCATGCCGGGTTATAAAAAACACCGTGTTACTCCGTAATAGGATGTTAACAAAAAATCAAACCGAGCAAATAGTCTCCGGATTAAAATGGACCGTGTTCTGTCAATTGACAGTTTGAACCGGCTTAAAACTTTGTCGGTTTAAAAAAACCGCAATAAAAAGAAATAAATATCTTTCAAAGAAAAATGTGAAGCAAAGGCAATGACAAAACCGTTTGCAAAAAGAGGCTTATTTGAGCTGATCAGATGGCGTTACCATGGTCGGACACGACCAAGCTCCCGATAGGTGTAGCTATGGTTCAAGTCAGCCAGGTCCCCAAATGAAACCGTGGCATTTATGCTGATCAAGTGGCATGGCAATGGTTCGGGTTCGACCAAGCCCCCAAGTGATTCTGTGGCCTTAGGCCGATCAAGAGGCATGACTGGTTCAGACGTGACCAAGTCCCCAAGTGATCTGGTGGCTCTCGCCTATCAAGAGGTATTGCATTGGTTCGGACACGACCAAGCCCCCAAGTGATATAACATGATGCTTTTGAAAAGCTAACTCCAGGGGTAAACCGGAGGCTGCTTTAGAACAACTTTGTGTAACCACACATGATGTAAAAGAATAGATACCCCGCTTTAGCTGAGGATCCGGTTTATTATATTTAATCATCATATATGCATCATCGTAATATGTACATAAGTGGAGCCAATGGCTCAGGTATAGTAAGGCCGAAGATGAGCTATGTTCCACGGCCTGTTGGTCTCTTCCTCTGATGTACGTGAGTCTTTATGCTCTCGAATATCGATCAGATAGTATGACCCATTGTGCAGATTCTTGCTGACCACAAAAGGTCCCTCCCAAGGTGGGGATAGCTTATGCATATCAGTCTGGTCTTGGATGAGCCGAAGCACCAAATCTCCCTCTTGAATGGTTCTGGTTTTAACTCGGCGACTGTGATAACGATGAAGATCCTGTTGGTAAATCGCTGAGCGAGCAGCTGCTATGTCACGCTCTTCATCCAACCGGTCCAAAGCATCTTGCCATGCTGTCTCGTTGTCCGCTTCAACATAATCCGTCACACGAGGTGAATCATGACGGATATCACTGGGGAGAACCGCCTTCGCTCCATAGACCATGAAGAATGGTGTGTATCCTGTTGATCTGTTGGGTGTGGTATTGATGCTCCATAACACAGATGGTAATTCTTCTACCCAACAACCCGGCGTTCTCTGCAAAGGAACCATAAGCCGGGGCTTGATGCCTCTCAAAATCTCTTGGTTAGCCCTTTCTGCTTGACCATTGGACTATGGGTGTGCTACGGATGAAACGTCAAGCCGGATGTGCTCCCGGTCGCAGAAATCCTTCATGGCACCCTTGGACAAATTGGTACCATTATCTGTGATGATACTGTGTGGAAAACCAAACCGGAAAATCACCTTTTGATGAACTGAACCGCCGTGGATGTGTCACAATTGCTAACAGGTTCTGCCTCCACCCACTTTGTAAACTTGTCAACCGCCACCAAGAGGTGAGTCTTCTTATCATTGGACCTTTTGAAAGGCCCGACCATATCCAGCCCCCATGTTGCAAACGGCCAAGTAATTGGAATCATTCTCAATTCTTGAGCCGGCACATGAGCATGTCTTGAAAACTTTTGGCAACCGTCACATCATCTGACCAGATCCTCCGCATCAGCATGAGCAGTTAACCAATAGAAGCCATGGCGAAACGCTTTAGCTACCAAAGATTTTGAACCGGCATGGTGACCACAATCTCCTTCGTGGATCTCACGCCAAATTTCATAGCCTTCTTCATGAGACACACAGCGTTGAAACGCCCCTGATACACTGCAATGATGTAACTCGCCATTGACAATAGTCATGGACTTGGACCGCAGGATATCTGTCGAGCCAGAGTCTCATCCTCTGGTAACTCGCCCCGGTTCATGTACGCCAGATAAGGAAGCATCCAAACCGGAATGACATGAAGAGCTGCCATCAATTGAGCCTCCGGATCAGGAATAGCCAAATCCGCTTCACCAAGGAGCTTGACCGACGGGTTGTGCAGCACATCCAAAAAAACATTGGGCGGAACCGGTTTGCATTGAGAGCTCAGCCGGCTTAGAGCGTCTGCCGCTTCATTCTTCCGTCGGTCCACGTGGTCCACCTGATAGCCTTTAAAGTGACCTGCAACAATATCCACCTCACGACGATACGCTGCCATAAGTGGGTCCTTGGAATCCCAAGTGCCAGATACTTGTTGAGCCACGAGGTCCGAGTCATCGAAGCACTTAACTCGACTTAGATTCATCTCTTTAGCCATCCGGAGACCATGGAGCAAGGCTTCATACTCAGCTGCATTGTTAGTACAAGGGAACATTAAGCGGAGAACATAACAAAACTTATCACCTTGTGGGGAAGTTAATACGACTCCAGCCCCCGAGCCTTCCAATTGCCTGGATCCGTCAAAATGGATGGTCCAATATGTGTGATCCGACTTTTCTTGAGGTGCTTGCAGTTCCGTCCAATCATTGATGAAATCAACAAGTGCTTGAGACTTAACCGCCGTCTGAGGCACATACTTTAATCCGTGCAGCCCAAGCTCTATAGCCCACTTGGCAATCCGGCCAGTCGCTTCCCGGTTCTGGATTATATCCCCCAAAGGAGCAGAACTGGCCACCGTAATTGGGTGCCCTTGGAAGTATTTCTTAAGCTTCCGGCTTGCCATTAAAACTCTGTATACCAGCTTCTGCCAATGCGGATACCTTTGCTTGGACTCAATGAGTACCTCGCTGATATAATAGACCGGACGTTGAACTGGATGCTCCTTACCTGCCTCCTTTCGCTCCACCACAATAGCCACGCTGACCGCACGAGCATTAGCAGCAACATATAGTAATAACGGCTCCTTGTCAACGGGAGCGGCGAGCACAGGCGGATTGACCAATTGCCTCTTTAAGTCCTCAAACGCTTCATCAGCAGCGGAACTCCAGACGAACTGATCCGTCTTCTTCAACATCTGATACAAAGGGATTGCCTTCTCACCAAGGCAGCTGATAAACCGGCTTAACGCAGCAATCCGGCCTGCCAGGCGTTGAACATCATTGATACTCTTTGGTTTAGCCAGGGAGGTGATGGATGTGATCTTCTCCGGATTAGCCTCAATTCCCCTGTTGGACACCAGAAAACCCAATAACTTCCCTGCCGGTACACCAAAGACACACTTGGCCGGATTAAGCATCATCTTGTACGTCCTCAGGTTATCAAAGGTTTCCTTCAAATCGTCAACAAGAGTCTCCTTCTCCCTGGACTTAACCACGATATCATCCACGTAAGCATGTACATTACGGCCAATATGCTTGTGAAGACAATTTTGTACACACCGTTGATAAGTTGCCTGGGCACTCTTGAGCCCAAAGGGCATATACACATAGCAGAAGACTCCAAAGGGAGTTATGAATGTCGTCTTCTCCTGGTCCTTAACTGCCATTTTGATCTGATGATAGCCAGAGTATGCATCCAAAAAACTTAAACGCTCACAACCCGCCGTAGCATCAATAATTTGATAAATACGGGGGAGGGAAAAGGATCTGCTGGACAAGCCTTATTAAGATTTGTGTAATCCACACACATGCGCCAGGTGCCGTTTTTCTTAAGGACCAGCACCGGATTGGCAAGCCATTCAGGGTGAAAAACTTCAACAATAAAGTCAGCTGCTAAGAGCCTGGCTACCTCTTCTCCAATCGCCTTGCGTCTTTCTTCGTTAAACCGGCGGAGGAACTGGTTCACCGGTTTGTATTTAGGATCCACATTAAGGGTGTGCTTAGCGAGTTGCCTCAGTACACCTGGCATGTCAGAGGGCTTCCATGCAAAAATGTCCCGATTCTCATGGATGAACTCGTTGAGCGCGCTTTCCTATTTCGGATCCAAGTTGGCACTGATGCTGAACTGCTTGGACGAATCGCTAGGGACGAAGTCAACAAGCTTAGTTTTTGCTGCCGATTTGAACTTCAGGGCCGGATCATGCTCCGTAGTTGGATTCTTTAATGGAGTCATGTCCGCCGGATCAACATTGTCCTTGTAATACTTCAGCTCCTCTGTGGCACAAACCGACTCTGCGTAGGCCGCATCTCCTTCCTTGCATTCCAAAGCAATTTTACGGTTTCCGTGAACCGTTATTGTCCCCTTGTGACCCGACATCTTGAGCTGCAAATACACATAACAGGGCCGTGCCATAAACTTGGCGTAGGCCAGTCGCCCAAATAGGGCGTGATATGGACTTTGGATTTTCACTACTTCAAACGTCAATGTTTCCGACCTGGAATCATGATCATCTCCAAAGGCCACTTCCAGAGCTATCTTACCAACAGGGTATGCTGACTTGCCAGGTACCAAACCGTGGAACACCGTATTAGACGGTTTGAGATTTTTATCCAGAAGGTCTCATAGTACAAGATATTAATGCTACTCCCTCCATCCATGAGAACTTTGGTGAACTTGTAACCTCCTACCTGAGGCGCCACCACCAGAGCCAACTGACCCGGATTATCAATCTGGGGAGGGTGATCCTCTCTGCTCCATATGATTGGCTGTTCAGACCAGCGTAGATAATGGGGCACGGCCGGTTCAACAGAGTTGACTGCCCGCCTCTGAACCTTCCGGTCTCGCTTGTCCAAGCTAGTGGTAAAGACATGGTACTGCCCACTATTCAACTGCTTTGGGTTGCTCTGGTAACCTATGACTGTTGCTGCTGCTGGTTGTAACCATCCTAGTTGTTCTGATTATTTTGACTGTTATGTCCGCCCGGATTACCATTAAATCCTGAACCGGAATTTCCTCCACCGTAACCCGGCCCGGATCCTGAGCCACAGCCGGAGCCGTGATCATACGTAAAGCATTAGAATTCTTGAACTCCTGCATAATGAAGCAGTCCTTCCAAAGGTGGTTTGCTGGCACCTCCTTCGTCCCATGTCTTGGACAGGGCTGGCTCAGTAGATAATTTAGGCGGTCCGGGTTAGGGTTGGTTGCCCCACTGCGATTTTTCGGTTTACCCTTGTGTCGCTGGCCATTGTCCTGCGCGTTGGTATTAGCCACAAAGTCCATGTTACCATCCGCTTTACGCTTGCCTCCACCACCATTGCCTGCCCAGTGATGCTGCTGACCTTTGAAGTTGTTGTTCCTCCTTCCCTTCCCTGCCTTGTCATCATCAGATTTGGGATCCTTGGTACTATCAGAATCAGCATACTTTACCAAAGCAGCCATGAGGGTCCCCATGTCAGTGCAATGGCACTTCATCCGTCCCAATTTCAGCTTTAGGGGCCCAAACCGGCAGTTGCCTTCTAGGGTTAAGACTGCGGTGTCAGTGTTGATGCGGTTTGATGAATGCAACACTTGTGAGACCCGCTGCACCCAATGAGTCGTCGATTCTCCTTCCTCCTGGACACAGGCAGCTAAGTCTACTATCGACATGGGCTGCTTACATGTATCCTTGAAATTATTGATAAACCGGGCTCGTAATTGGGCCCATGAACTGATAGAATTGGCCGGTAAGCTTTTTAACCAAGTGCGGGCCGTTCCTTCAAGCATCATGGTGAAGTATTTCGCACATGCCGCATCATCCACATCCAGCATCTCCATGGCCATCTCATAGCTCTCCACCCATGTCTCTGGGGGTTGATCCGCTGTGTAATTTGGTACCTTGCGCGGGCCCTTGAACTCCTTGGGTAGGCCCACTTTGCGTAAAGCGGGGACAAGGCAAGGCACCCCCAAAGAGCTAGAAGTAACACCGGGTTCGACCGAAATAGTTGGACGAACCGACGTAAGCTGCCGAGCCTGATATTGTGCGGCTAACTCGGCCTCCCTGCGTGCTCGGGCCCGGTCCACCACCACCCGCCGGGTTATTGCCGCGGGGTGCTCCACGTCGTTCATTACTTGACACTGCCGGTTCCTCCATACACCTGCTATAGCTCCGGCTTGGGCGAGGGGTCGAGTGGATCCAGTCGCGGCTATACTTCCTGTTGGTCCAAAGCTGTCCTAAGAAGCTCCTTGACCCGTCGCGTCTCTATTGCCTGCGGTGAGTCACCTTTAATTGGAATGGCCTCCAGCCGTGCAGCAGCGGCAACGAGATTGTCCATTGGGTTGGAGTAGTGACCCGGAGGTGTTGAAACAGCCTGAGGTATAACGGTGTTTTGACGAGGCAGATCCATCCGACGAGGCTGAACCGGCGCACCGGTCCCAGGAGCTTCCGCCTGGTTTCCGTCCAGCGGATTACTGGTTCCTGCTCCCGGGGTGTTGAAAAGGTCTCTGGCTTCGAAAACCGGAGGCAAACGGGATCGGTACTTCCTCCTCATGACTTCATGCGACGCGTTCTGGTCCAACATGAGCCTCTAGGCTTGTGCGTCTAGAGCGGCCCGCTCTGTGGCCATCCTGGTATCCTCAGCTGCCAGGTCCGCCTTGTCCTGGGTGATCTGTTCCCTTACCTTTGCAATCTCCGCATTGTGGACGTCATGATCCGCCGGATTAGCTTCCGCCATAAGCACAGCCAATGCATCAGATAGCTCTGATAGAACTCGAGCCGGCGGGCGCACAGGGCCTCCTGCCCCGGCAGCCGTCGCCGCTGCTGAACCGGAGGTTGTTGCTGCAGCGGTCGAAGAATGAAGCGCTACTTGTGTGCCGGCCATGAATATTTCAACTCGGTTGGGCAGATCAGAGGTGTCCGGAATACTGTCACCATCGGAACAGCCCCCAATCCGGCCATCTTGTAGCTGATATAGAGATTTGGTTTCTCCAGTTGATGACTCATCGCCGGAGTAAATGACGGTCTCGCCGCCAGATCCCGGTCCATCCTCGTGATCTCCTCCATGGATGACTCCCACGAAGGCACGCTTCATGGACGGTTTAACCCGGGCAGATCACGCACGCGGAGCCGTTTCGACGAGGTCGGTGCAGATATCTGGCTCAGGGCCCAGTTCTCCAATCTTGCCGATGAAAACGTGTATGCCACCAAAGGGGACCTGGTACCCGTACTCAATTGAGCCGGCCTCGGGGCCCCAGCCTGCAACGTCGATGTAAAGCTTGCCGCGACGACTCTTAGTCATCCGGCCTACAGCGTAGCCCTCGAGTCCTTCAAAGCGGCCCTCCAAGAACTTGAAACCATCGTGCGATATCCCCATGGTGGGCGCCAACTGTCGTGGTTTTGTCACGGCAGATGTCCTAGAGAAAGGACTTAGTCGTGGAGCCATCACGACGGGTTAGCTTGAAGGGGTTAAAGCGAACACAGGGACGCAAGAGAGTTTATACTAGTTTGGCCCCTTCGATGAAGGTAAAAGCCTATGTCTAGTTGTGATGGAGTTGATGGGGTTTCGATGACTAGGGAGCAAACAAGCTTCGCCTACGTCTCGAGTTGTTGTCTATTGTCCTTGAACCGCCGCCAGGTCGTCCCCTTATATACACGGGTGACGCCCGTCGGTTCACAGAGTCCCAATACCGGCTCATAGATGTGTCCGGTTTGGACTCTACTTAAACTTACAATACAAGTTAAATACTAACATCGGTTTACGGCTACAGGCCTTGAACAGGCTATGGGCCTTGAGCCCTCATCTGCCTTCTTGGGCTTTAACATACTTAACTACTGACGAAGTTAACCTGGCCCAGATAGGCCGGTTTACGCCTAGTAGTGATATCCCCAACAATATTCTTGGGGATCTAATCGATATAATTCTTTTGGCGGTGTGTTTGTCGAGATCCGATGAATTGTGGGTTTATGATTAAGATTATCTATGAACAATATTTGATTCATCTCTGAATTCTTATATGCATGATTTGATATCTTTCCAAGTCTCTTCGAATTATCAGTTTGGTTTGGCCTACTAGATTGATCTTTCTTGCAATGAGAGAAGTGCTTAGCTTTGGGTTCAATCTTGCGATGTCCTTTCCCAGTGATAGTAGGGGCAGCAAGGCACGTATTGTATTGTTGCCATCGAGGATAAAAAGATGGGGTTTATATCATATTGCTTGAGTTTATCCCTCTACCTCATGTCATCTTGCCTAATGCGTTACTCTGTTCTTATGAACTTAATACTCTAGATGCATGCTGGATAGCGGTCGATGTGTGGAGTAATAGTAGTAGATGCAGAATCGTTTCGGTCTACTGGACACGGACATGATGCCTATGTTCATGATCATGCCTAGATATTCTCATAACTATGCGCTTTTCAATCAATTGCTCAGCAGTAATTTGTTCACCCACCGTAATATATGCTATCTTGAGAGAACACACTAGTGAAACCTATGGCCCCCGTTTCTACTTTACATCATATAAGATTCTGATCTACAATTCTAGTTTACTATTTATTTTGCAACCTTTACTTTTCAATCTATACAACAAAAATAGCAAAAATATTTATCTTATTATCTCTATCAGATCTCACTTTTGTTAGTGACCATGAAGGGACTGATAACCCCTTTAATGCGTTTGTTGTGAGGTTCTTGTTTGTTTGTGCAGGTACTAGGCGAATTGCGTGTAATATCCTACTGGATTGATACCTTGGTTCCCAAAAACTGAGGGAAATACTTACGCTACTTTGTTGCATCACCCTTTCCTATTAAATTGAAAACCAACACATGCTCAAGAGGTAGCACACACTATCAATAACACAACAAACGAAACTTGCCAATAGCACAGTAAGACCAGCGCTTACCAAATATGCAACCTTTCATCTTCTGGTTTTCTTCCAGCGCTTGGGCAAGCTGAGGTTTCAAATTCTTAATTTCCTCGGCTTTTCGTTGATCCTCCGCCTTGAGCTTATTTTTCTCCTCCTGGCTTCACGTCAGTACTCATTTACCAGCCTCCAACTCCCTTCGTATCTCACTTACAACTCCCACAGCTATACTGATAATACGGTGTCAATGCCTAACATACAATGTGTATTTTCAAAAATAGTCTTTCCTACTCACCGGACAACTAGCTGCTAGCTTTTCGAGCCGCATCCAGTTCGGCCTTGGTCTCGGGCAATTGTGCCCAACTCGCCTCAAGGGCCTCTGATAGCTTCCTGTTTTGCTCCCTTGCGGCCTATAAAAATAATATCAGTAAAACACTCTTAACTCGGCCGTCCCGCTCAAAAGAAGGCTTGGGGGCTATTTGGTGAGGGAACATGATTTGCTATCAAGCTACATACCTACACCTTAGTGGCAAAAAGACCAACAATCCCGTCAAGACATGTCCGGGCAGCTCCAAGGTATGCATTCACCAAATTAAAGGCATTAAATTCATGTTCATGAAAGGCAGTATGACGTAAAGTTTCCCACCACCGGCGATGGTTCATTACACTCTCGACTTCAGAATTAGTGACTAAAACATTGTCGGAGTCCGCTGGAGGTACGCCAGCCGCCGTGTGTCTGGAAGAGGCTCTGGCTTGTGCCGAAGACTTGGAATCAGAGTTGCGGTTCGGTGCATCCGGGAGATCCTCGGATTGGTCTAGGGGCATGCGCCTTCTGCAAAATTGAGCAGGCTTTAATAAAAGAAGTGCCAACGGAAACCCTTGCAGCAATTCTCGAATATGTTACCTTTGGGCCGAGGGGGCAGATGCCTCTGCATCGGTGGAGGCTTTCAGCTTTGATCTTCCTTCAAAGGCTGGAGCTAGCAAGGTCCACGCTCCCGAGACATTCTTATGTGTAATGCGGTGACCCTTGGGAGCAAAAATCAGCACGTGGGGGATAGCGCCAGACGAGCACCCTATTAGGGAGAGGGTCTTCTTTTCACTTACTGTGGAAGAAGGATGAGCCCCAGGGTGATCAGCTGTTAGTGCCACCTTGACACCGTCAAGGCCCTCCTAATAGAACACCCCATCTTTGAATTCGATCGATGTCTCCGGGTCATCATGATACCCCGGATCGTTATCACGAGAATGATTCGCTGGTTGAGGAGGAGGACAACTAATGGACGCAACCTAGCGCCCCCATCCCGGTTCAGTTACGGTTAGTAAGAATTCAGTTGTAATCTGTGGGCTCAAAATAATAGATTGTGGCCTACACAGCCCACTAGGTTGTATCCAGAGCAGCCTTTTGGAATATTCATGCGAGTGAACTCTGCTTCTTCTCCCTTGAAGAGATCGACCAACAATTTAGGAAGGGCCGCCTTGTTGTATGGACATTGTTGTTGGTAACGGGGCATATCGTTGGTCCCGTTATAGCACCATAAAGGGTGACCCCGCTGTTGTAGGGGTTGCACGCATCGAGTAATGGCAATGGCCATCACTTTCGACCATGGTCAGCTTGCTACTAGTTAATAACCTGATCTTGGCCGAGAACGCACGCACCTCTTCGCTCTCCGGTTGGGAAGGACCTCTGGGCTGCCAGCTGTATACCTTTATAGGTGGGTCGTTTAAGTATTCAGGTAACCCTTGCCGAATTGAATGGGTTAGTGGAACGTCTTCAATATAAAACCACTCAGAAGTCCATCCTTCGGGATCTTTTTGTAGGGTCCCGACTAGGTACCCTGTCCCAGCTATTCGTCATACTTTGGCGCCGCCTACCTCAAATATGGATCCCTCCCGGAGGTGAGGGGCAAGAGAGAAGTACTTCTTCCACTAGTCAAAATGGGGTTCACAACTCAAGAATATCTCGCACAAGGCTATAAAGCCAGAAATGTGCAATATGGACCACGGGGTGAGGTTGTGGACTTGGGTCCCATAGACCTCTAATAGACCCCGTAGAAAGATGAGACCGGCGGGCTAGTTATCGGCAAGGGCGCATCCATCGAGAGAGATGAGACTGGCACGGACTGGGACCAGATCAGCCGAAGGGAGGAAGCGCTATGTCTGCAAGCGGCTCAGTTGGAGGTACGAAACTGAACAACTTGACCAATCGCCTGGGAGCGGGCCGTGAGGGCGCGAGGATGAACCTGGACTGTCGGCCGTGGTGTCAGAAGATTTCTTTGTGTCATTTTTTGCGAAGGAGGGGGGAGGTAACTATTCCCCACACATATGGATCTATAAATAATCATCTCATTGTGAAGTCAAAAGGACGGGTGCGTGGAAGGACGGCATTGGGCCACATGCCCTCTAGAAAGGCGTGTGAAGCCCTTGCCTCGTGGAACGACATTTAACTCTGATGGTCCCACCCCAATCTCGAGATGTCTTCGGATCTAAGATTTGGAATTATCCAGACCCGAGTATATTAGAGCACATTCCGGATTGTGTTCAGCGAAATTGACATGGCTTCAAACGGAGCGAAGGAACAAAAGAACTCGTCTCGCAAGCCGACGATGTGAAGATTCCAATGGACAATCCCCGGTGTTGGAGGCCAGTTCGAGGGCTACTAAGGGAGTCATGGACTAAGGGGTCCTCGGGGTGACGGCGCATTGTACATGGGTCGTACTAGTGGATCCGTATAGTGACAGGAGATCTATGAAGCCGTGGTGTGCCCTCCAAGTCAAGAAGGCGGTGGATCTCTGTAACACCCCGGATGTAATTTACCTTATATGTATCCCAACTCTTGTCGTTTCTGGCACTAAGTTATTTTATTTCCTCAGGTTCGGGTTTTTTATCTTCGTGTGTTGTTGCCTTTTTCATGCATCTCATATCATGTCATCAGGTGCATTGCATTTGCATACGTGTTCGTCTCATGCATCCGAGCATTTTCCCCGTTGTCCGTTTTGCATTTCGGCGCTCCTATCTCCTCCGGTGCCCCTTTCTACCTATTTTCGTGTGTGGGGGTTAAACATTTCCGGATTGGACCGAGACTTGCCAAGCGGCCTTGGTTTACTACCGGTAGACCGCCTGTCAAGTTTCGTGCCATTTGGACTTCGTTTGATACTCCAACGGTTAACCGATGGACCGAGAAGGACTCATTTGTGTTGCAGCCCATCATCCTTCTAATTTGGCCCAAAACCCAACAAAGACCCTTCCATCATCTAGAGCGTTCGATCATGATCGCGTGGCCGAAAACCGCACCTCATTTGGAGTCTCCTAGCTCCTCCTACCTCTATATATAGACCCCTCATTCCAAATCCCGGGTCTCTTCTTTCCCTAACCCTAAAATTCCTCGTGCCGCCGCCGGACATGTCCGCCTCCGCACCGGACACCGCCCCGAGCCAGTGAGCATCTGCCACGTGGCAACCGCCGGCCGCCCCCGCGTGAGGCCCGCCGAGCCCGTAGCCGGCCCCCGAGGGCCCGAGCTCGCGCCGCCCATCTCCTCCTCGCGCCGCCCGCGCCCCGTCTTCCTCCTTGCATCCGGCCGCCGCCCGCCGCCGCAGGCCACCGCGACCTTGCTTGAGCATTCGCCGGCTGCCTCGCCCTCACCACCTCGCCGGCGCCTACCTCGCCGCCCGGCCTCCCCAACCTCGCTGCCACGCGTCCCGGTCCGGATCCGGACGGATCCGGCCTCCTCCGGTCGTCCCCGCGCCCTTGCCACCTCGCCGGAGCGAGGAACCTCGCCGGAGACCTCGAGATCCCGCCGCTGCTACAGTACCTGCTACAGTAAACCCTAGATCTGGGTTGACTTTCTCCCCCTTTCTCAGATTTATTTTGCAATCTTTGGCATGCCGTAACTACGCATCCGTAGCTCGGATTTGCGTGTGTAGCATATCAAAATGTTCGCCTCAACGAGTACATCATTTAATCTCATTGCATCATTTTCATTTGAGCTCATCTTGATGCCCGAAATGCTGTTGGAAGAGGGCTATGTGATATAATTGTCAGATCTGTTTCATCAAATAGATATTTGTCATTTTTGCCATGATTAATGTGTGCATGATATGCTCCTGAGCTCTACATGTGTTTTGTTATATGCCATGCCATCTTTACAGAGGTGCTTACCATGTATTTTTGTGATATTGGTGGTGACTAGCACAAGCTTGCAAAGTAGCATACTCGGTAATGCTGATTTCAGGGACTTAGAATTTCGCCAAGTCCTTGTCCTGATTTTGTCATTATGCCATATGTTCTTGTTGTTTCCTAGTGATCCGTGCCTCTTTTGAGGATGATAAGTAAGGATGATTTGTTAACATTGTGGTGCTATATCTATCTATGTCTTTTTTTGCATTTATGGAGCATCCTAGCTTGTGTCAATCGAGCTCTACTTTTGCTATTTCATGATTCCTGGCAGATTGTTGACTTGTTAGTGATTTTGCCGAGGATGTTGTTATTGATCCGTGCATGCTATGTTGTTGTTCTTGCCATGTATAGCTTCCATGACATGTATTCTTGATGGTTGCATGCTTATTTTGTCATGCCATGCTCTATAGTGAGTGCATCGAGCTCGTAAACATGCCTACTCGTTAACAGATTTGCATGCTCCAGTTTTTCACTAAGTCTGAGATCTGTTTATGTTTTTGCCATGTTCACATGCTTGGAATTGTATTTTATGATCCCTTTTGGCTCAAGGTCACTAAGGGACTTTTGTTAAGTGCTTTGAGTAGCTTCATGCCATGCCTTGGTTTGCCATGTTAAGGTCCTGTAGCATGTAGTTTTCATGCTCTAAAGTGTGCTACCTGATGTTAAATTCCAGACTTGTGTTAATTTCAAAGTCTAAAACCTGTTATCATTTGAATTTTTGCCAAGCTTGTTTGAACCTGTTAATGGATGAATTGGCCGTAGCTCAGTGTTCATCTTTGGTCAAGCATCATGAGCGGATACCTTCCATGTATTTTGTTGTCATGTTTGAGTGATGTAGCATATTTATCTTGATTCACTTAGATGGCTACTTGCTGATTATCGCAGACCGGTGCAATATTTGTTTTGCTTGCCATTTCCAAACCGTGCATCCGATTCCGGTGATCTTTATATTGATTTCAACCGAAATCACCTCACCTTTCCAGTGGCACTCTTGGATTTCCAAGTTGTCAAATCTTGCATATGCATCACATACCGCATCCCACATAGCATACCATGTTCGCATCATGTTGTTTGAGCATTGCACGTGGTTGATTGTGTTCCTTTTGCTTGTTTGTCTTGTTTAGGTAGAGCCGGGAGAAGAGTTCGCTAACGAGGAGCCCGTTGAGTTTGCTTACGAGGATCAAGTCAACTCTAACAACTTTGCAGGCAAGATGATCATACCCTCGAAATCACTTCTATCTTTGCTTGCTAGATGCTCACTCTTTGCTATGCCTATGCTACGATGCCTACCACTTGCTTATCATGCCTCCCAAATTGCCATGTCAAACCTCTAACCCACCTTGTCCTAGGAAACCGTTGTTTGGCTATGTTACCACTTTGCTCAGCCCCTCTTATAGCGTTGCTAGTTGCAGGTGAAGTTTGGAGATCATTTCTTGTTGGAACATTGTTTATTATTGGGATATCACTATATTATCTTGTTATCTTAATGCATCTATATACTAGGTAAAGGGTGGAAGGCTCGGCCTTATGCCTAGTGTTTTGTTCCACTCTTGCCGCCCTAGTTTCCGTCATATCGGTGTTATGTTCCCGAATTTTGCGTTCCTTACGTGGTTGGGTTATAATGGGAACCCCTTGACAGTTCGGCTTGAATAAAACTCCTCCAGCAAGGCCCGACCTTGGTTTTACCATTCGCCACCTAGCCTTTTTCCCTTGGGTTTCACGGACTCAAGGGTCATCTTTATTTTAAACCCCCGGGCCAGTGCTTCTCTTAGTGTTGGTCCAATCCAAAGCACCGTGCGGGGCCGTCCCTTGGCAACTTGGGTTACGTTGGCTCCTGTACGCTTAGCTTATCCGGTGTGCCCTGAGAACGAGATATGTGCAGCTCCTATCGGGATTTGTCGGTACAGCGGGTGGTCTTGCTGGACTTGTTTTACCATTGTCGAGGATGTCTTGTAAAACCAGGATACCGAGTCTGATCGGAATGTCTCAGGAGAAGGAATATCCTTCGTTGACCGTGAGAGCTTGTGATGGGCTAATTTGGGACTCCCCTGCAGGGATTTGAACTTTCGAAAGCCGTGCCCGCGGTTATGGGCAGATGGGAATTTGTTAATGTCCGGTTGTAGATAACATGAAACTTAACTTAATTATAATGAATCAATCGCGTGTGTAACCGTGATGGTCTCTTCTCGGCGGAGTCCGGGAAGTGAACACGGTGTTGGAGTAATGCTTGACGTAGGTTGTTATAGGATCACTTCTTGATCATAGTTCTTTGTTCGTGCTTTGCTTTCTCTTCTCGCTCTCTTTTGCAAACAGGATAGCCACCATATATGCTAGTCGCTTGCTGCAGCTCCACATATTACCTTGCCTTACCTATAAGCTTAAATAGTCTTGATGGCGAGGGTGCGAGATTGCCGAGTCCCTGTGACTCACAGATTACTTCCAAACCAGATGCAGGGACCGATGATACCATTCCAGATGATGCGCTTGAGCTCAAGTGGGAGTTCGATGAAGACTCTTGCCGTTACTATGTGTCTTTCCTAGATGATCAGTAGAGGTGCGAAGTTGGGGTGATCGGGACCGTGTCGCATGTTGGGGTTGATCTTTTAT
This sequence comes from Triticum dicoccoides, assembly GCF_002162155.2. NCBI lineage: Eukaryota > Viridiplantae > Streptophyta > Magnoliopsida > Poales > Poaceae > Triticum > Triticum dicoccoides. The sequence goes on from NC_041386.1 coordinate 400,586,459, forward strand.
TTTGGTACCGTAGTCGGACCATGAGTGTATTGGGTGATTGTAATTTTATTCATGTATTTGTGTGACGTGGCGAGTGTAAGCCAACTATGTTCCTTTTCCCCTATTATCTATTTACATGGGTTGTTGTGAAGGTTACCTTACTTGCGACATTGCTTTCAATGCCGTTATGCCTCTAAGTCGTGCTTCGACGCGTAGGAGATATAGCCGCATCGAGGGCGTTACAAGTTGGTAATCAGAGCCTTCCCCGACCTTAGGAGCCCCCCTCCTTCATCGAATAGCTGGCGTTGTGGAGTCTAGAAAAATGTTTTGAGTCATTTAGGATTATATATATCGGAGGGTTAGGACTTCTTTTTACTCCCCAGTCCCTTCATCGCTCTGGTAAGGCATCCTGACGTAGAGTTTTGACTCTTCTCTTCTCAAATTTCACTAAATTTTTTTTAGGATCACGCGGGTATCTTGGAATCGTTTTGATCGATTTGTGACGAGAACATTGTTCTTGGTGCCTCCTCTCATTTAGGGGTTGTGGCAGTGTCCGAGGGAGTTGAGCTCCGAGGTGTTGTCGTCACAATTTTATCGTTGCAGTTCTGGAATACTTGAGTTTAGGTTCGCCGACATCGAAAATCTCTTTTATGCAGTTGTTGGTGAGATAACCTCGACGCCACCCAGTACTGGGCGGGAGTTCGGGAGTATTGCCATAACTTGTATAACGGATGCTTTTCGAAGGTTGAGGTAAACGATTTCCGAAGTTTATCTCGGTCATGTGTTGAAGGATGGATACAGCTGGATGTAGGATTTGCTAGATTTGGGTGAGATATTATGCTTCCCCTGTATCCCCAACACCTGATTGCATAACCGGAAAGGTTCGGGAGTTTCATAGGTGGGAATTCTTGTAGCTCTAGTTCTTCTTCCACGGATATTTGGTTTGAGATTGGGTGATCCTTACCGAGTATTTGTTCTTGTTCCATACCTTGTTGTTTTTCTTCTACCTCAATTCTAAGTGGCTTCTCAATTTATGGATATGTGACCATTTCAATTGGAATGCATTCGTTCATTTTGTTCGGATGTGAAGACTATATGTTGCAATTTCAACCCGTTTGATTCAGCTTCAATATTTGTCTGTCAATGTGCTAATGGATGGCAACCTCTTCAGGATGGCTCCTCCAACGCGCACGACTCCGAATCCTTATCCGCCACCACCACCTCCACCTCCGGAGGCATGGCAAGCTGTGATGGCCGCTACAAATGCAAACACGCAGCTGATCATGCAACTTCTTCAAGAGCGTAGCCAAGGGAACCAGGGCCAAGGCAACAATCAGAATCTCTCTGCTACACTCAACCAGTTCCTTGCTACCAGCCAAAGACCTTTAGCAATTGTGTTGAGGCAACAGATGTTGATGATTGGCTCGTGGACATATGCAAGCATTTCAAGTGCAGTAACGTCAGGCCTGAGGACTTTGTCAAGTTCGCTTCCTTCCAACTCAAAGACCAAGCTGCAGAATGGTTTCAGCAGTACAAAGATTCCAGAGGAGGCCATGTGATAACCTGGGATGAATTCCGTCAAGACGTCAAAGCTCATCATATTCCTCAGAGCGTGATTGAAAGCAAGCGTGAGGAATTCCGCAACCTGAAGCAAGGCTCTATGTCTGTCTACGAGTACAACAAGATGTTTCAGAAGCTCGCCCATTTTGCTAAGCAGTACGTCCCTGACGAGAAGAGCATGATATACCAGTTCAAGGGTGGTCTCAGAGAAGAAATCCAGCTAGCTCTCGTTCTCTTTGAGCCCAAGAGGTACGATGAGTTTTACAACATGGCAATGAAGCAAGAGACTGCTCAACTGAAGTGTGATGCTTCCAAGAAGCGAGTCAGAGATGCTACTCCTTCTTCCTCAACTCAAGTGGCTAAGCAACAGAAGTATTGGCTTCCTCCTCCTCCATTGCGTCAGCCTTTTCAGCAGAAGAGCAAAGGTGGTAGTGGATCCTCCCACCCACCCAACCCTGGCTTTCAGAACAAGACTTCGTCTCAAGCTCCAAGATCAAGTGCTCTGTATCACCGTACGGTTTCAGAGGTCACGTGAAACAAGTGCCAACAGAAGGGTCACTATACCAACAAATGCTTCAATCAGAGGCGTCTCCCTCCTCCTCCTCCTGTGAGATCGGAAACTACAGCTGTGGTCAAGCAAAGCCCCAAGCACACCAAGGTCAACTTGATGAATGCAGCTCAGGCAGAGGACTCGTCAGATGTCATTAAGGGTATCTTTCCAGTTAACTCTGTTCCTGCTAAAGTTCTTTTTGACACTGGTGCATCACATTGTTTCATGTCAAGATCATTTGTTTCCAAGCATGACTTCGTTTCGCAAATGTAGGGTAAACCTATGGGAGTGGTTTCTCCGGCTAAGTATATGAGGGCTACTTCAATAGTCACGGATGTTTCTATCATGATGGGTGATTTCAAGTTTCTGGCTTCTCCAATGGTCCTTGGTAACTCGGATATTGATCTTATTCTTGGAATGGACTGGCTTTCTAAGCACAAGGCTCAGCTTGATTGTGCTGCCAGGCAGATTCAATTGACTCATTCGTCTGAGGATGTAATTGTCTTTTCCGCTAATGACGATACCGTCCGTATGTTTTCTCTCAATGAGAAGGGTGAACTGGATGCTATCTCTCAAATTCCAGTCGTTTGCGAATATCAAGACGTCTTTCCAGAAGAGCTTCCAGGAATTCCTCCGCAACGGCCAGTTGAATTCGTCATCGATCTTGAGCCTGGCACGGATCCTGTTTGCAAACGTCCTTACAAGCTTGGACCTGAAGATCTGAAGGAGCTGAAGAAGCAACTCAATATTCAAGAGCAAATGGGTCTCATCCGACCTAGTTCTTCTCCATGGGGTTATGGAGTTCTTTTTGTGAAGAATAAGGATGGAAAGGACCAACTTTGTGTTGACTACCATCCATTGATGTAACACCCCGGATGTAATTTACCTTATATGTACTCCAACTCTTGCCATTTCCGGCGCTAAGTTATTTCATTTCCTCGGGTTCGTGTTTTTGTCTCCGTGTGTTGTTGTCGTTCTCATGCATCTCATATCATATCATCATGTGCATTGCATTTGCATACGTGTTCGTCTCATGCATCCGAGCTTTTTCCCCGTTGTCCGTTTTGCATTCCGGCGCTCCTATCTCCTCCGGTGGTCCTTTCTACCTTCATTTCGTGTGTGGGGGTTAAACACTTCCGGATTGGACCGAGACTTGACAAGCGGCCTTGGTTTACTACCGGTAGACCGCCTGTCAAGTTTCGTGCCATTTGGACTTCGTTTGATGCTCCAACGGTTAACCGAGGGACCGAGAAGGCCTCGTGTGTGTTGCAACCGAACACCCTTCCAATTTGTCCCAAATACCCACCAAAACCCTCTCCATCATCTAGAGCGTTCGATCACGATTGCGTGGCCGAAAACCGCACCTCATTTGGACTCTCCTAACTCGTCCTATGCCTATATAAAGAACCCCCTCCGACAATCCCGAGTCTCCTCTCCCCCTAACCCTAAATCTGCTCGCACCGCGCCGGACACGTCCGATTCCGGCCGGACACATCGCCGCCGCCCTATCCCGTCACGCCACGTGGCAGGCGCCGCCGCCCCCGCGCCACCGGCCAGGCGAGCCCGCGGGAGGCCCTCCCG